>NW_007734440.1:15630-93163 GCF_000696425.1 Galeopterus variegatus
CCCCCCCCCCCCCCCCCCACTCTTGCAGAGAGAACTCATCTCTTTGGGATAATACTGTGGTTTAGAATGTAGGCTTTTGAGTTAGACAGTGCCGTATTGAAACCCTAGCTCTTTCAATTTCTACTCATGTGACTCTGGGTAAGTTGCTTCACATCTCTGAGCCTCAGTTTTATTTATGAAATGTGTGACACAATACTGAGTAGGATTTTTTCTATTATATTTGAGTTGCGGAGGTCCAAAGCTGATAATAAAAGACACTATTGCCCACTTTCAGAAAAGAGTAGCAATGAGCCAGCAGGTATTGAGGTCAGAGACCTTCCCAAAGGGCTTTCTTGGTAAGGTGAGAGAATAGGCCAGACTACCACCAACTACCACCCCAGCTTCCCCATCAGAAAGTTATGGAACCTGCTCAACCGTCAGTAGTGAGCATAACGGGTGGAAATAGAAGATTCAACATAATGTAGTTAAAAACTTCAGATCTCCCAAAATTCTGATTACATGTGGCTAATAATACCTATCTAACATAATGCCCAAATGTAAATTATAAATTATTTCTTGTCACACTCCTGCTTAAAACCCTAAAGTAGGACTTTCTATTGGACTTCTAATCTAAATCCAAATTTCCTCCAATAGCCGATGACATGCTCAGTTGCCTGTTTCTCCAGTCGCATCTTGTTTCATCTACTTCCTCACAAAGTATGCTCAAAACACCATAACTTTTTCTTTTTATTCTTCTTTGTACTTACCTCCTAACTTGAACAGATAGATACCATGACTTTTTATGATTCTTTCAAATGTCCTAAGCTAATCTCTTTTCTGGGGCTCTGTTAAATGTTGCACATTCTGTTCCCATTGCATGGAATGGCCTTCTCTATTGCAGGATGAATTTCCTTCCTCATTCGGGATTTCTCAGGTTAAATGTCACCACTATAAAAAGGCTTTCTCTGACCATCAAATCTGGAATATATCCTGCACCCTCTACTTATTTTCTAAATTATCCATTTATTTGTTTCTTCTGTAGCATTAATTGTAGTTTGTAGATATTTTATTTGATTTTAACTTTTTTTGTATGTCTTTCCATTAGGGAAGAGACCATGTCTATGTTATTTAATATTACATTTCAAGTGTGTGTATTGTGCCAGACATAGAATATGTGCTCAATAAGTATTATTATTTTCTTGGCCTCACTTTTATGAATATATCTTCCAAATCATATCTCTAAGTCTTCTTTTCTCCAACGTGCACTATAGCTCCATGTCCCTAACCACTTACTGAATATTGATCTTTGGATATACCATGTTCAACTAAAAATAATATGAAACAAAACTACACTATCTGCAGTGTTACACCTCTTACAGAGCATAAGCACTTTCAGAGGTGCTGTTGGAATAAGGCTTCATTTTTTTTTTCTACGTGTTAGATGTCGCTCTGGATACAGGGAGGTGTATTAGTTATCTATTGCCATGAAAATGCTGTACAATTAAAACCGCAAAACTTCAATGGCATATAATAATAAACATTTATTGCTCATACATCTAGGATGGTCAGCTAGGAAGCTCTGCTAATCTTGACAAGGTTTACACAGGCATCTGCAGATTGTCTGGCTGTCAGCAGAGCTAGGCTGTCCTGGTTTGTAGCAACTGAAGAGACTACACTCCATCATGTTATTTGCATGGCAATGACAGAAGTATAAGAGAATATCCCCAGTGCGATAAGCTTCTGTTTGCATCATGTTACTCACATCCCATTAGTCAAGACAAGTCATTGTATTATGTATACTCACATCCCATTGGCCCAAACAACTCCTTGAACCCACAGTCAAGGAGTTGGGTAGGGGGAGGAGGGCCTTGCAAAATTATGTACGGCAAAGGACATGGACACAGGGAGGGGTAAAGAATTGGGGCTATCAATGTATCAAAGTACTAGAGGAGTAAACAAACAAAAGACTCAAATTTAGTCCTCCAAGAAATCATATTCTAATTAAGGGACAGACACAAAAACAAAGTTTACCACATTGTATGTGCTTTAACAGACATGAGTATGAACAATGAGTGTAGGAGAAGGGAAAAGGTAGCTCTGACTGAGGGAGGGAGAAAAAGCTTCACAGCAGAGGCAACAACATATAAATGCTGAAGGATCAATAGAAATTTATCAGACTGAGAAGTAGTAGAAGGGAGCAATAAAGAATAGCATGGAAGTAAGAAAATATATGTACACACGTGTAGTGTATTCTGGGAATAGTAATTGGTGTGATCCTGTTGAGGTATAAAAAGTGATGGAAGGCATTAAGAAGGGAAGACAGATTGGAGCAGAAACTGGAAATACAGGTTAAACTTCAAGGACCATCAACCTACTTTTTTAAGCAAAAGTGATAACAAATTCCAAGATAAATCAGACAATAGTCTACCTTATTCCCAGATATTATCACCCTGGTTTGACTCAGAGTAGCAACGTGCCCAGCTTCAGGGATGATTTGTGGTTTGGGTTAGCCAGTCACAAAGCTACAATTCCCCTCTGTCGTATGCTTACTTTCTCAGATCGCATTGCAGTAGGGGTGTGGATATGACCAAATTCTGACCAGTAACATGTAATAAGTTTTCCTGAGGGTTCTGGCTGGAATTTTGCTTCATGCACGAGAATACACATCTTCATAATGAGATAGCCTTTGCCTTTTTGCACTCAACTTCCTATAAATACATTTGTGTGACCTAGGGCTATGGTGGACACAAAGCCACAGATGGGAAGAGCCAACACAGTGGGGGCTGCAGAAAGCAGAAATGGAAAGAATAATGAAATCTTGATGATGTCACTGAACGGCTAGATCAACCCTGAACAGTATCAACATTTTGCGTATTTTTTAAATTTATTTTTTAATTGAAACTCATTGATTGTGCATATTTATGGGTACAGATTTATATTTCAATACATGTATACAATGAGTAGTGATCAAATCAGGAGAGTTCGCAAATTCATCACTGCAAAAATTTAGTTTCTTTGTGATGAGGAAATTGAGCTCCTCTCTTCTAACCATTTGAGAACATACAATAAATTATTGTTACGGTAGATGCCTAGCACTACTGTACACCACTAGAACTTATTTTTCCTGTCTAGCTGTAATTCTGTGTTCATTAACCAACCTCTTATTATCCACTCTCTCCCCTCCCCTTCCCAGCCTCTAGTAACCACAGTTCTACTCTCTATTTCTAAAAGTACAATTTTTTTTTTAGCTCCCACATATTAGTGAGAACATGCAGTATTTATCTTTCTGTGCCCAACCCATTTCACTTAACATAACGCCTTCCAGGTTTGTCCATCTTGCTGCAAATGACAGAATTTCATTGCTTTCATAGCAAGTAGTGTTCCATTACGTATATGTACAACATTTGCTTTATCTATTCAGCTGTCAATGGACACCTAGGTTGATTTCATATCTTGGCTCTTGTGAATAGTGCTACAATTATCATGGGGGTGCTGATATCTCTTCACTCTAATAATTTTCTTTCCTTTGGATAAATACCCAGCAGTAGGATTCCTGGATCATATGGCAGTTCTATTTTTTTTTTTTTTTTTTTTTTGGAAAGTTTATACTGCTTTCCAAAATGAGTGTACTAATTTACATTCCTACAAATAGTGTACAAGAGTTTCCCTTTCTCCACATCCTCGTCAGTATTTGTTGTTTTTTGTCTTTTTGATAGTAGCTATTCTATCTGTGGTGAGATGATATCTCACTGCAGGTTCGATTTGCATTTCTTTGATGATTAGTGATGTTGATCGAGCATTTTTCCATATACCTGTGGGGCATTTGTATGTCTTCTTTTGAGAAATGTCTATTCACATAACTTGCTCGTTTCTTAATCAGATTGTTTGCTTTATTGCTGTTGAGTTGTTTAAGTCCCTTGTATATTCTGGACATTAATCCCTTGTTGGATAAATAGTTTGTAAATATTTCTACATTCTGCTGGTTGCCTCTTCACTGTATTGATTGTTTCTTTTGCTGTGCAGAAGCTTTTTAGTTTGATGTAATCACATTTGTCTGTTACTGATTTTGTTGCTGTTTAGAAGTCATCTCCATAAAATTTTTGCCCAGACTAGTTTATTCCAGTATTTCCCTTCTGTTTTCTTCTAGTAGTTTTATAGTTTCATATCTTACATTTAAGTCTTTAATCCATTTTTAGTTGATTTTAATAAGTAGTGAGAGATAGGGGTCTAATTTCTTTTGCATATGAATATCTAGTTTTCCCAGCACCATTTCTTGAAGAGGCTGTCCATTCCTCAGTGTATGTTCTTGGCACCTTTCTCAAAGATCAACTGGCTGCAAATATGTTGATTTGGGGAGGGGGTCTCTATTCTGTTCAATTGGTCCATGTGTCTGTTTTTATGACAGTACCAGGCTGTTTTGGTTACTATAACTTCACAGTTTACATTGAAGTCAACTAGTGTAATGTCTCTAGTGTTATTCATTTTGTTCAGGATTGCTTTGGCTATTTGGGCTGTTTTGTGATTCCATATGAATTTAAGGATTGCTGTTTTCTATTTCTGTGAAGAATGTCATTGGTATTTTGACAGGGATTGCACTGAACTGTGGAACGCTTTGGGTAGTATGGTCATTTTGCCAATATTAATTCTTTCAATCCATGAACATGGAAATGTCTTTTCATTTTTTTATGTCCTTTTTAATTTCTTTCATCAGTGTTTTGTAGTTTTCATATCGAAATCTTCACCTCCTTGGTTAAATTTATTCCTAGGTTGTTTGGGTTTTTTTGGTAGCTATTATATATGAGATTGATTTCTTGATTTCTTTTTCTGACAGTTTGTTGCGGGTATACAGAAAATCTACTGATTTTTGAATATTGATTTTTGTATCTTGCAACTTTACCCAATTTGTTTATAAGTTCTCAGAGTTTTTTTGGTGAAGTCTTTAGGTTTTTCTATATAAGATCATGTAATCTGCAAATGGGGACAACTTGACTTCCTCTTTTATAGTATGGATATTTTTGTTTGTTGGTTGATTTTCTTGTTTAATAGTTCTGACTAGAAATTACAGTACTATGATGAATAAGAGTGGTGAAAGAGGGCATTTTTGTCTTGTTCCTGTTCTTAGAGGAAAAGGTTTCAACTTCTCCCCATTCAGAATCATGTTAGTTATGAGTTTGTCATATGTGGCCTTTATTGTGTTGAGATACTTTGCTCTAGACATAATTCATTGTGAGTTTTTATCATGAAAGATGATGAATTTTATCAAATATTTTTTCTTCATCTCTTGAAATGATCATATAATTTTTGTCCTTCGTTTTGTTAATGTGGTGTTTCACATTTATTGATTTGGATGTGTTGAGCCTTGAATCCCTGGGATAAATTTCACTCGATCATGTTGTATAATCTTTTGATGTGCTATTGAATTTTGTTTCCTAATATTTTACTGAGAATTTTTGCAGCTATGTTCACAAGGGATATTTGCCTGGAGTTTTCTTTTTGTGCTGTTTTCTAATCCGATTTTGGTATCAGGATGATGCTGGCCTCATAGAATGAGTTTTGGAGAATGTTTTCTATTACAATTTTTTGAAATAGTCTGAAAAGGATTGGTGTCAATTCTTTTTTAAAGGTTTGGTAGAATTCAGCGGTGAAGCCACCAGGTCCTGGGGTTTTCTTTGTTGGGAAACTACTATTATGGTTTCAATCTCATTACTCATTATTGGTCTGTTCATGTTTTCTGTTTCTTCCTGGTTCAGTCTGGGTAGTTTGTATGGGTCCAGAAATGTGTCTGTTTCCTCCAGATTTTCCAGTTTGTTGGTGTACAGTTGTTCAGTATTGACTCTACTGATTCTTTGTAGTTCTTTGGTATCAGTTATAATGTTTCTTTTCTTATTTCTTATTTTTATTATTTTGTCTTCTCTTTTTTAATTTGTTAAAATTTGTTATGTCTATCTAATAGTCTGTTGATTTTATTTATCTTCTCGAATAAACCAACTTTTGTTTCATTGATTTTTTTTTTTTTTTGGTGTCTATTTCATTTAGTTCTGCTCTGATCTTTGTTATTTCTTTTTGTCCACTAATTTGAGAATTATATTTTTCTTCATTTTCTGCTTCCTTGAGGGTCAATATTAGTTTCCTTATTTGAAATCTTTTTACTTTTTTATGTAAGCACTTATTACAATAAAGTTATCTCTTGGTACTGTTTTTGCCAGATCCCATGAGTTTTGGTATGATGTGCTTTTATTTTCATTTGGTTTAAGACATTTTTTGATTTCTTGCTTAATTGATTCTGTGACCCATTGGTTGTTCAAGAGCATATTTTTAATTTACATGTATTTTTCCTGTTTCCAAGTTTCACTTGTTATTGATTTCTATTGTTATTCCATTGTGGGCTGAAAAGATAGATACCTGATATGATTTTAATCTTCTTAAATTTGTTGAGATTTGATTTGTGGCCTAACATGTGGTCTATCCTGGAAAATGATTCATGTGCTGTTAAGAGGATGTGTATTCTGCAGTTGTCAAATTATATGTTCCACAAATGTCTGTCAAGTCTATTTGGTCTATAGTGCAGTTAAAATCAATGCTTCTTTATTGATTTTCTGTCTAGATTTTCTGTCTAGAGAGAGGTTGTAGTGGCTCAAATTTTATTCTCCCAAAACTCACTGAAGCCTGAATTGTGTCCCCCAAGTTTTTTGTATTAGAAACTTGGCCCAACTATGGCTGTTAAAAAAGTGGGAAATCCTGTTATGGTAATTGAAAGGTGAGTCCTTGAGAAGGTCATTTGATTGTGAGACCATGCCATAGTGAGTGGATTAAAAATCGTGGTCAGGGCATAGTTCTGAGGGCTTTAAAAGAAGAAAGAGGAGAGTATCCCTCTCTCTGCTCTCTCTGCTTCCACCATCTTGCAATGTGAGACCCCTGGGTCATTATCACCACCACCAGATGGACTTTAGACTTTCCAGCCTCAGAAACTGTAAGCAATAAATTTTGTTTTCTTTACGGAATACCCAGTTCTGAGTATTGTGTTATAGGCAACAGAAATGGACTAACACAGGGATCTTGAAGTCCTCAACAATTATTGTATCATGGTCTATCTCTCACTTTAGATCCAATATCATTTGCTTATATGTCTGGGTGCTCTGATGTTGGGTGCATATATATTTACAATTTTTTTTTTTCCTTTTTGTCTTTTTTCATGACCGGCAATGGGATCGCAACCCTTGGTGTCACGCCCGCACCGCGCTCAACCAGTGAGCGGACCGGTCTCTATATGGGATCTGAACCCTCAGCGGGAGCGCCGCCGCACTCCCAAGCACCGCACTCTACCGAGTGCACCACCGGGCCAGCCCTATATATTTACAATTTTTATATGATCTTGCTGAATTGATCCCTTCACCATTATATAATGTCCCTTTTTGTCTCTTTTCATAGATTTATTTTCAAATAAATAAAAGTCTATTTTATTTGAAATAAGTATAAATAGTCTATTATTACAGGCAAAGTGAGTTTCTTATAGGCAGCAGATAGTTGGGTCTTGCTTTTAATCTATTTAGCCAGTCTATATTTTTTTAAATGGGAAATTTAATCCATTTACACTCAAAGTTGTTACTGAAAGGTATTACCTTATTCCTGACATTTTATTATTTTTTTTATGGTTGTTATACATATCTTTTGTTCCTCTCTTTCTCTTTTATTGTTTGTCTTTGCTGCTTGGTGTTTTTTTGTAGTGATAAGATATAACTTCTTTTTCTTTCTCATTTGCTTATCTGCTCTACCAGTGAGTTTTATTCTTTATTGTGTTATCACGATAGTAGTTATCCTTCTTTTGCTTCTAGATGTAGGACTCCCTTATGGATTTCTTGTAGGACTGGTTTTGTAGTAGTGAATTCTGTTTTTGTTTGTCTGGGAAATACAGCATTTCTCCTTCATTTCTGAAGAATAGCTTTGCTGGGTATAGTATTCTTGGCTGGCAGTTTTTTTCTTTCAGTCCTTTGAATATATCATCCCACTCTCTTGGCCTCTGTGGTCTCTGCTGAGAAATCTACTATTAGTCTGATGGGGATTCTCTTATAGATGACAATTGTTGTCTCTTGCTGATTTTAGAATTCTTTTTCTTTGATTTTTGGACAATTTGACTACAATTTGTCTCAGATAGGACCTTTTCAGGTTAAATTTGTTTGGTGATCTTTGAGTCTCTTGGACCTGGAAATCCATATCTCTCCCAACAGTTGGGTAGTTTTTAGCAATTATTTCCTTAAACAGGTTTTCGATGACTTTCTCTTTCTCTTCCCTTCCAGAACAACCATAATATGAGTATTTTTACACTTAAAGTGTTCCATAGATCTCATAGGCTTTATTTTTTTTATTTTCTTTTGTCTAACTGGGTTATTTTAAAAAGCCTGTCTTTGACTTCAGTAATTATTTCTTCTGTTTGATCTAGCCTGTTGCTTAAGCTCTTGGTTGTATTTTTTATTTAATTTAATGAATTATTCTGTTCCACGGTTTATGCTTGGTTCTTTTTAATGATATTCTCTTTGCTGAATTTCTCCTTCAGATTCTGAATTGTTTTTACCATTTCATTGTGTTGTCTATGTGTATTTTCTTCCATCTCATTGAATTTCTTTAAGATTATTATTTGGGATTCCTTTTCAAGCATTTCATATATTTCCTTTTATTTGTAGTCTGGTTCTGGAGAATTATTGTATTTCCTTGGGGGTGTCATGTTTTGTTGTTTTTTCTTGTTTCTTATATCCCTACATTGATGTCTGGGAATCCAGTGGAACAATAGCTTCTTCTAATACTCTACAGTAGCTTTTGAAAGGAGAGACACTTTCCTGTAGATTAGTTCTATAGCATCAGTTATGGAGTGCATTTTAGGTTTGGTTCTGGGTGAGCAAAGTAATGTAGTCTTCATTTGATTTCTTTGGCTGTATTCAACATCAGAGTTGTCTGTAAGTGTCTCCATGGCCTGGGCACTGTGGCTGTTGGCATCTCTTTGCTGGAGTGGATGACATTGGGCTGGGTTGCAGGGGTGGGCCCAAGGTCTTCAGCTCTGGGGAGAAGCTTTGGGGTGCTTTGCAGCTCCTCAGCTAGACTGAATTGCCCTCTATGGGCTCCTTTGTGTGTTTTTATTGCCAAGTAGTATTCCCTTGTGTGACTACACCACATTTGATTTATCCATTAATTAATTGATGGACATTTGGGTTTTTTCCACCTGTTTGCTACTGTGAATAATGTTGCTACACACATTTATGCACAAGTCTTTGTGTGGATGTATGTTTTCATTCCTTTTGAATGTATATTTAAGAGTGGAATTGCTGGGTCATGTGATAACTCTGTTTAACATTTTGAGGAACTGCCAAACTGTTTGCCAAAGTGGCTGCACCACCAGAAATGTATGAGAATTCTAAACTTTCCACATCCCCTGTATCACTTGTTCTTGTCTGTCTATTGTTTGTTTTAGCCATCTTGGTGGGTATGAAGCAGTATCTCATTTTGGATTTGATTTGCAGTTCCCTAATGATTAATGATGCCAACCATCTCTTTTTGTTGCCATTTGTATATAATCTTTGGAGAAATGGCTGTTCCAATCTTTTGCTCATTGTTGTCTTTTCATTATTGAGTTGAAAGAGTTCTCTATATTTTCTAGATTTAAGCTCCTTATTAGATATATGAGTTGGAAATATTTTCTCCCATTCTATGGAGTTTTTTTTTTTTTCACTTTCTTAATGATGTTCTTTGAAGCACAAAACTTTTTCATATTTCTATGTCCAATTTATCTATTTTTCTTGTCATTTATGCTTTTGTTGTTATAACTAAAAAATCATTGCCTAAGCCAAAGTCATAAAAATTTACTCCTATGTTTTCTTCTAAAAGTTGTACAGTTTTAGCTCTTTTGTTTAGATCTATGTTTAAATCTATGGGTTTGAACAAAACATAATCATTTCCATTTGGGACATGTTTAATATTCCTGAATACTTTTTATCTGTTAAGCACTATGTTAGCTATTTTACAACTAGTATTTCATTTAATTTATATGCATTATGTCACTAATCCTTTAAGGTTTTTATTGACTCTGTTTTCCAAATAGGAAAGTAGGTCTGGGGGAAGATTCAAAAATTACCCATTTCATATACGTAATTAGTAGTGGAGCAGAAATTTAAACCCAGATCTGTACTTTTTAAATATCTATACCTGTTTTAGATAATTTTCATGATTATTTTATTCTAGAAGGTTATTGTGAAAGAAATAAACTATATGTAAACTCAAAACAAGAACTTTAACCCATTCTTTATTACCTTTATTCATCTCAGTTGTAATTACTTTTAATTTTCATCACTGTCATATTTGTAAAGACTAACACAAATAAGTAGTCAGGTTGGAATGGAGTCCAGATTGGAAGAAAATTGTATTTAAAATTGCATTATTATAAAGACACATTCAAATTCAGCTGATATTTATTGAACACCTACTATAGTGAGACACTTTGTAATGCTTATTTGTATAGATTATCTGCTTTGATCCCGGCAACAACCCTCTAAAGTAGAGGTAACCTACCTTCAGAGACTTTCTTGATATTTAACCTAGCTCTACTTGATTTGGATTCTAAATATTATGCCTTCACATAGAGATATTAATTCAACAGTAATTTATTTGAATGACTATAACTCTTCTCACAGGTGATAATAAAGAAAGAGACAAGTAATTGAATCTTCTGATTTTAATACAATGATCTTGAACCTAAGTGTATCCAGATTCTGCAAAGATTTTACTTTTGACTCTTTGGGTACTTCCTGCTTTATGAAACACGTGTGAGATTTAAAGAAATACACCAATAAATCCTGTATAATTTAAATTGCCTTACACTTATTTTATCAAACCTCTGCCTTCTGGAAAACAAATGATGTACTAAACACACAGTATTCACTCAATATATTTCAAATTCACTAGTTAATTAGCTATCATTGGGCTTGATTTGAATAAGCTTTAGATCTTTAATATCTACAGTATTGGCATAAATTTTAACAAACACACTTTAATGATGTTTCACTTTTTTAAAGTTCTATAAAAATTATCTTTATCTTAACTAATACTGATTTTTATTTCATTTATCTTCAATGAATGTAAGTAAAAAGCATAGGAGAAAATATATACTTTTATACTGTGTGTTATAAATACCATTCATGATACCTCATTGTCCTATTAGGTTGTGATGCCATCTATGTATTTATTTAGCATAATATCTCTAAATGTTATCCTTTACCCTATAATATAATGCAAATTTGTGCACAGCACAAAATTTAGAAGTTACGTTAAAGCTTAGCTGGTTTAGCCCTTAAAAACAAAGTATTATGGGCCGGCCCGGTGGCACACTGGATAAGTGTGCCGCTTGGGAAGCGCGGCGGCGCTCCCGCCCGGCGGGTTCGGATCCCACATACAGACCGGTTCCCGCTCACTGGCTGAGCGAGGCGCGGGAGCAACGCCAAGGGTTGCGGTCCCGTTGCCGGTCCCCGGTCCGGTGCGGGGGCAACACTGAGGGTTGCGATCCGTTGCCGGACACGGAAAAAGACAAAAGACAAAAAAAGAAAAAAAAGTATTATAACTCAGGACTTAGAATAAAACTGGTATCAGACAAAGAACCACCTTGGACCATAAAGCTGTTTTGCTGCTTATATATGCAATCTATTTCTTGCCATTTCTTTTGCCAAATTAAGCTTACTATTGAGCTATGTAAACATGATCTTTATTTCATTTTGTAACATCCTGTAGACCCTCCCAAATTGGCCAGAAGACCAAATTCAACTCTTCCACATCTAAGTTTACAACAATATGTTTCAGATGAGTGTATCCAAATACTATGGGCCTATAGTTTGTTTTTAGCCCAGCAGTTTTATAGCAATATTGTAAAGCAATGACTTCAATTTCATATAATCATGCTTGGCACAGACAGTGGCTCTTATCCAGACCTATTTAATTTCACCTTTTAGGAATTATGTAAATAGCATATGTCTCTTTTTGAAATTTACCACTGCAGTGTTACATTACTGACCTCATCTCTCATAGACCACCCAACGTATAGACCTTAGCATTTGTCTTTTTTGCACTTAGCTCATGTGGTGAGCACCTGAAAACCATTCTTAAAACTTACCACCCACTCTCTTGCCTGCTTCGCCTCTGACTTTTAAGTCACGCTTGTTAATTTCTGTGGGGACTTGGCTGACAAACAGGATGTGATGTACTGTGTGGGGCCATGATCACAGAGGTACAATACCAGGTCAATATAAGATTTTAGCAAACTAGTTACTTATAAGTTTGGGAGTATGACCAGAATTAAGTAGAACATAAGCAAAAGACTTGCAAAGCATATAATATTTTGCTCTTGTATGAGTGGTCTTCAAGTGGTTCATGGAAAGATTCATACTATCTTTTAATTCCATTTTTACATGAACTTTTTGAAGTACCCTCATATGTATCTTCATTTTATAGTATAATAAATAATCATATGGTCTCTGGATTGAGGTAGTTTTGGGTTAGAGTCCCTATCTACCACTTCTAAGCTGTGTGACTTGGGGAAGAACTCTTTTCCTGAGCCTCAGTTTCCTCATCTGGAAAATGATGATGGTTGTACCTCCATCACAGACTTATTGTGAGATTACACAAAAAATTTCACATAAAGCATTTAACACATGCCTACCTCACAATAATAGCCCCAGAAAGTATAGTAGTTGTGTTATTATTATTACAATTGTCACTGTTATTTGGGGGGTCTGCATGATTACAACAGCCCAGATCAACAACATGGGACCCAAACCCAAAGCAAAGCATGTTATTTGCCAAACTTCAACTAACTTTAGACAACTTTAACTCTTCCTTTAGAAAACCCATCATTACCTGAATTTATGCTTTAAATATTTTTCCAAAACACTTCTGGAAAAAGAGACATAAAAATAAAGTACCATTTACATATACTGATAAATCGTCCTCTCCGTGTCCCATTGCCTTCTTCCAGAGTGCCTTCTCCCCTACTCCACACTCCAGCACACAATCCTATTATTCAGCCAAGTGCTGCAGCTCAAATGTGAACAGTAACTGGTGAGCAGATGTGTGTCAACAATTACTCTTTGGAAAAAGAAGGTGTAACCCCAGCTCTGCCACTTACCAACTGTGTGACCATGTAGAACTTACTCAACCTCTCTGTGCCTGACCGTCATTTAAAATGGGCTTAAGAATACTACCCACATCAGAGGTCTGTGTGAGTTAATATATTAAAGTGTTTATGGGCCTGCCCCGTGGCTCACCTGGGAGAGTCTGGTGCTGGTAGCACGGAGGCCACAGGTTCGGATCCTATATAGGGATGGCCGGTGCACTCACTGGCTGAGCGTGGTGTAGACCACACCGAGCCGAGGGCCGAGGGTTGCGATCCCCTTACCAGTCAAAAAAAAAAAAAAAAAAGTGTTTAGAACTGTTCCTGGCACATGGCAGTGCTACATAAGTCTTATTTTCTGTTAAAGTATGCTGAATTCATACATAGCATTCCATGTACTCGTACACACTAACGCAAAATTGGCGTTTCCTTTTCTGCATCCTGCTAACTGCCTTTCTTTCTATAGTGTCTCCTTAGGTTATTCTCATTGCATAGAAATCTACAAAGGATGACAATCATTTTCTTCTCCTCCTCTCAGTATCTCAGTCACTCCTCAGTATTGCTAGGAATTTGGAAACCTGAAATTCTTGTTTTAGGCCACAAAAGTACATTTAATGCTCTGCTGTCATTTTATCTTTTAAGGCTAGCTAAAGGCTGCTGCATAGTAAAGCTTTGCCATCCTATACTTTATCCCCTGAAAACAGTCAAGACCTGTTTTATACCAGTTGCTATACCAACTTTATACTAGTTACTAGTTATAACAATTTTATGCTAGTTATTATACTGACTGTGTAACTAGCAGTCTTTGATAGAAGCCTGATCAAATTGTCATGTTGTCATAATTGATGTCTTTTCCATAGCTTCATTTATTGTTACAGCTCATCACTGTGGAAGTAACATACACACAAACACACACACACACACTCACACACACCCTACTTAACCTCAAAAAGAGTTAAGGATTTTCTGCTCTTTCTGTAGTGAATTGACAATCCTTTTTTTTTTTTTTTTTTTCCTTTTTGTCTTTTTTCGTGTCTGGCAATGGATCGCAACCCTCAGTGTCGCGCCCACGTGTTCACCCGCACCTCGCTCAGCCAGTGAGCGGGAACCGGTCTGTATGTGGGATCCGAACCCTCGGCGGGAGCATGCCACCGCGCTCCCAAGCGGCGCACTGTAGCAGTGCACCACCGGGCCGGCCCCGACAATCCTTTTTATTGGTCCCAATATCACAGACATTTTGGTGTCATCAATTCCAGTGACACTGTCTTAGAAGTTAGCTCCATACTATAGCTTTTGCTAGGAAAAGAAGAAGTTTATTTTTCCTTGGAAAAGAAAGACAAAATATCCTAGGAAAGTTAAAGATTTACTAGGTAGGTTACAGTTATTTTTGTGTTGGTTCTATTCTTCTTGACTTGAGATTGTCGATTCCTTTGCAAAAAAAAAGTATTTAACATAAAAGGAGAGATTTTTGTGGCATCAAGTTTAGAAAGGATCGGGTGTGACATCTGATTTCCATGGCCATAACTTTATTTCTAACTACTATGCCCATGGCATTCATGATGCTTTGTGTTGTGATAAGGGAAGTATCTGTTGCTTACAGGATATTACCAGAAGAATTTATAACACATAAGTGTTTGGAACTGAATCATGTACATGAGATAACTAGAATCTCTAAGATGTTAAAGCCAATCTAATGTCTGGCCTCAGGGACTGAGGAATTAACAGCTTTATTAAAGATTATAAGACACCCTGCCTGTGTGCATTTGGCTAACAAAATATATTTAACCAAATGGGCTGAATATATGTTATTTCCTAGGTTAGAAGATTAAAATACATAAAAACTTTGACATAAAATTATTTCATGTGAATATATTTTTGATTACATTCTATATTATGTTATCATAACTCTAGAGTGAATAAGAAAGGTCTTTTATCAAAGAGGATCTAAATTAGGGTAGTAGACTTTAGCAGAACTGTTACAAGAATAAGGTTTGGGAGCTTTGAAATCATTTGACAAATTTTGAGAATCTGTATTAAGCACATTGGTTGTGCTGAAATTTTTTTCTCAACATTTTATTTCCCTCAGTAAGTACACGAATGTGTGTATGAGTCCCGTGTTGCTTAACAACAGTGATATGTTCTAAGAAATGAATCACTAGGTGATTTCATCATTGTGTGAACACCATAGAGTGTACTTACACAAACCTAGATGGTATAGCCTACTTCGCCCCTTGGCTGTATGGTATAGCCATTACAATCTTCTGGGACAACAATCTTATATGCAGTCAGTCATTGACTGAAACGTTATGTGGCACATGACTGTATACACATGTGAGTATATATGTATGTAGATATGTGTGTGTCTGTATATATAATTTGAAATACAATAGGTACTCATTAACTAGGTTCACCCTTACCCCAAAATATGGATTGTGGGAAGTCTAATGTCCTCACAAAGATTCCTGCAAGTTCCTGGGGACTTGTGTCCTTCTAGCTTCAACTTCCTTCCCCTTCTGCATTACTTTAATTCATATGTCATCCCACAGTCTCCAACTTGTGTGGTCCCTTTCCTGTGTTAATACAGGGGTGAACCTCAGACCTTTCCATTAATTTCCATCAAAGTAAAATAAAATGTAAATAACAACCAACAACAAAACAAAAATAGCCACCTTCACGTAAGAAAACTCAGAAATGCAAGGAACTTAAAAGTGAGCATTAGCAATTTCTGCTCTAAAATAGTCCCTTAGCCATAGTCATTTCCAAAACTGAGAGATCCAGCTTCCTGACAAACTATAGTAATTCTTATTCTCTCACTCTCTCCTTTCTCCCTCTTTCCCTCCCTCCTTTTATACCCTGATCTTCTCTACTCTTTGGCTCTTTCCCCGTTGTCAGCACATAGGCGATTAGTGTTTTGTGAGTCTGAATCATGTTCTCAAGATGCTCTTTTCTAGTACAAGGATCTAATAGAACTATTTTCACAAAGATAGTTTCCTTCCTCAGAGGAATTTTTGAGTCAGCTATTAAAGGACAAGACATTTTTATCCCTGGTACATAATATCAGTGAAAAGGTAATTTTTCAAATTTTCTTTCACCCTGATTCAAAAAAGAATGAATAATCAATATTTCGACATCATTTAATATTAATAAATTACCCTTCTATAATCCTCTAAGTTGACTCAAATCTAAAACCACCGTTAGACCTATTAGAAATTATCTAAAAATTTTTCAGTCTCATTGAAACTTCTAACCATGCTTATGAACTCTGAAATGTTTTTTTTAAACAGACAACTGTTGCATTCAGCAAATGATTTAAACTGTAACTTCGAAGTAGAGGGTTTGAAAAACTAAGAACCTCCTGTGCTTGCTGTATTCTATAAGGAATTTGGGAAGGATGGCTTGGCTTTGCTCTCCTTCAAAAAATCCCCCATACGATGAATACATGCTAAACTAGGTTGTTGAAGAACGTCAGTTTACAGTTTGAAGAAGAAAATTAAAATAAATTCTGGTACAAAATCACTTCTTTGGAAACAGGCTGCTACTGCCACCTGGGGGAGTTTCTTTCTGCTTTGTTCAAGAAAACCAGTGTGCTGATCAGATGAATGAATCCAGTTCATGTTTTCCTTGTCATATCCACACAGGAAGAAGACTTTTTAACTCTCTGCCCATGAAATCATAGGGCATTCCAGATATCTCCATGTTCCCTTCACATAGAATACATACTTTGTAGACTTCTTGAGAGATATAAGAGAAAATGAACCAGAATATAATCATACTGAGGCTTGTACATCTTACACACTAAGAAAGTATTTTGGGAAGTATGGGTTACATACTAAAAAGTGGAAAAAATTAAATTTGAACTTTCAATAACAGAATAAAATCCAAGTCTTTAAGAAAAAATTTATTTGACTTCAAGTTATAGTTAATTATACTTTTTCTTAAAAAGACTATCATTAATATGAAAACTGCATGTGCTGATATAATTATGCTAATATCATCAACTACAATAAGATAATAAACTTTAGTTATATGAAAATAACCAAAAGAGTCTTCTTATTAAATTTATGAACTAAATGCTATTATGAAGTCAGTATGTAATTATTGTACATATAGGAGGGGTCTTCAAAAAGTTCACAGAAAGATTCGTATTATGTTTGAATTCCATTTTTCCACAAACGTTTTGAGTGTCCTCATATTTATTTACATATCTATTTATTAAAACTTTTTATGAAGTAATGATATGGTGTTTATCAGTTAAAATGAAAAGAAATATTGTAATCATTGTTATAGAATGTGAAGTTTCTGTTTAATACCAATTTTGCATTTCTTTTGCTATAAATAAATTGTTACCTATTAGAAACACACTAAGTCCGAGAACTTAATTCTAGAAATAGAAGTTTCAGGAAGTACCTATTAAAATCACAAGTCTGTCAGGTGACGTAAAAGAATCAGTGTTGATCAGAGGAAGACAACTAATCATTTATAAAGAGGATGTCTGGTAACAGATTAACTAAATAACATACAGATCGTACCAGTCTCAGAGTGGTACAATAGTACAGTCAGAAGATTAAAGTTTATACCGCAGAACAACAGTATCCACTCGAGAAAAGTCTTTGGGGGGGAAAGCATATTCAAGACTGGAAAAGGTAAGTGTAATACAGCATATGGATTGGGATTGCCTAATCAAGTTTTTATAAAATTCATCTGTCTCATTTAGAAGTAAAAGGAAATCGACTGTATCTTAGTGCAGTCGACAGAGCTGAATGAGCTGGTGTCACCTTGAGGGACCCCAAAAAAGAGTGTCTTTTTATGGGAGTGTAAGACCCTATCAAGGTGTTCGTGTTAGGGTCTGGGGAGATTGGAGTAAAGGACTTTAGAGAGCAAGTAAGACTTGGGGTTCTTAAAAAACTATATAATAGAATTACAAGTTATAAGCAAAAGAAGTGTGCAATATTAAAATGTCTCTATTTCTGAATCAGCAGATTGAGCACTTTCAGCAATTGACCAGTAGCTCTGCTTATCAATCTAATACAAATGATTGTTGACATTAAACTGTTACAAGAGGTTTATGCTCTGTACAAAAGATCGACCACACTTTACAGGTATTGTAAATAGAATAGACTCTCCCAAGATTCTCCTCCTTCGTAACTGAGCTGCACAATATATTGGACTTTACTTTTTTTCTTAAAGAGCTAACACTTTATAATGATGGACTGGACCATGGAGATGATTATTAATTATTTCATAATTACAAGTAGTTCTCATTTTCATTGGAATGTTGTCTGTTTATTAAAAGTATTTGGTAAACAAAAACAGAAGTCTTCTTTAATATTATTTATATTTCATAGTAGAGAAGCATTCGGGAAGTCAGGAAAGATGATTTTTTGCAGATGCCACTTGTGTATTCAGCGGGTGAGGAGGTGGGAAGGTGGGTTATTTCTTCTGCTGTTCTTTTCTTAGTTCTCCAATAGTGAATAATTTTCAAATACTGCTGCTAGCTTTGTTCCTGACCTCAGGAACCTCCATACCCATTCTTAAACCAACTAACCTATCACACTGATGCCTTAATATATGCCTCCTAAATATGGTTTATATTATGTTCATATAATTTGGGTTTTCCCCCTCATTTTCCTGCTATTATTGCTTCCTCCTCCCTTCCTTAATGGCATTTGACTTCCATCCCTTCCCACTGTAAACTGCTACTAGTAGTTCAATCTTCCTTTCTGTCGTTGGGGCATCTCCACATTAGCAGAGCACTCTTCCATGCTTTCGTCACTATGCACAAGGGGAAAGCAAACAAAAGGTAGTACTTGGAGTGCTCCAGGCCAGGTAAGAAGCCTTACATTGGGCAGATGTAAAAGTCTAACTGCTTGTGCTGTGCCCTTGTTATCCACAGCCATGACAAACCCCAACAAGATGATCATCAACTTGGCCCTCTTTGGCATGACTCAGAGTGGAAAAAGTTCTGCTGGGAACATTCTGCTGGGAAGCACTGACTTTCACAGCAGCTTTGCTCCATGTTCTGTGACCAAAAATTGCAACCTCAGCCGGAGTTGTCTCCTCCATAACTTCATGCGTCGAGGTGGGCAAGAGATAACCCTGCAGGTCCAAGTGTTGGACACTCCAGGTTATCCACACAGCAAGCTGAGCAAGAAGCATGTGAAACAGGAGATCAGGGAGGCCCTGGCACATCACTTTGGGCAAGAGGGTCTCCACCTCGCACTGCTAGTCCAGAGAGCAGATGTGCCTTTCTTCGGACAAGAAACACTTTACCCAGTCCAGATGATGCAGGTAATACAAAGACGCAGTTACACTGAGGCCATTATTTCTATTTGGAGGACATTATCCTAATAGAAAAGGACCATGGGAAACTGGTTAAAAGAGTAGTTTAGGGCCGGCCCGGTGGCACACTGCTACAGTGCACCGCTTGGGAGTGCAGCGGCGCTCCCGCCGAGGGTTCGGATCCCACATACAGACCGGCCGCTCACTGGCTGAGCGAGGTGCAGGTGCAACACCGAGGGTTGCGATCCGTTGCCGGACATGAAAAAAGACAAAAAGGAAAAAAAAAAAAAAAAAAGAAAGCGAGGTGCAGGTGCAACACCGAGGGTTGCGATCCGTTGCCGGACATGAAAAAAGACAAAAAGGAAAAAAAAAAATAGTAGTTTAAATGACAAAGTATTGGTGTCACATGGAAATAGTCAGTAAAAATTACTTGATTTCTCCACCAAGAGTCATTTTTACAATTTCCTTTACAGGAATTGGGTCATAGAAAAAAAATTGAGATGGTAAACTTCAGAGTTTAACTAAGCCTCAAACCCCTAAGAAATGCAAACCTGAATAAGTTTGCAAAATGTGGACTCTGACCTGTCTGCATCAGAATCAACTGAGCTAGTTGTTAAAAATGCAGATTCATCCAAGACCTACTGAAACAGAATCTCAGGAGTGTTGCCTACCCATATTCACATTTTCATAAATTTCCATGTTTCTTAAAAGCAGTTAGGTTTCAGAACCACTTAGCTAAAATACTGACTTGCATCCATTCAACAGAAAGGGGACAATCTCTTACAGTCCACCAACAAATGAGTGTTTGTTCACTGATTCAATGAACACTGAACATTGAACGCTGTACTGAGCACCCTCGAAATGCTTAATGATTGGTAAATGAGACATGAGCTCCACCTTCTAAAGGCTTACAGTCTAGAAGAGACAAATAGACAAACCAGAATAAGACAATGCATTAAGTGTCAAAGTAGTGTAATGGATGAGAGGAGACTTCATCAGACTTAGATCGTGGTAAACATTCAGGGGAGAGTTATACATTATCTCTAGGAAAGAAATCAGGGATTTCAGAAGCCTTGCTTGTCTCGCCATCAGTAGTGTAAGTAACTGCTCCATTGCAGCCATGAGAAGACCACAGGGATCGCAGGCTGAACGTAAATCCTGTATGCCACCTTTGCCTAGTGTTCCGTCCCTATTTGTTTGTTTGCTCATTTATGATGAGTTGCTAAGTTGAAGGTTTATTCAGGCAGTCTAGGAGAGGAGCTGGGTAAGGGGAGAGGTCCTGAATATGGTCACAGCTAGGAGATGATGGGAGTGTATACATGTATACAATAGCCATACTTGATCCCCAGGGGATATGTTCCAAGATCCCCAGTGGAAGCTTGAACCTGTGGATAGTACAGAATCCTATATATACTGTTTTTTTCTATACATACTTACAATAAAGTTTGAGGTGCAACAGCAAAACTGCATAAATTTATTTTTCCTTCTTCGCAATTTCACATGTAGAAGATTCGTTTTTACCGCAGATGTTAATGACCTCAGCACATGATTTTTTTCTTTCCTTATTAAGTCCAAAATTTTTACCTTTTCACCTAAAGGATGCACTTTACGTCTTCCCTTGGAGCGGATCTGAACTTCCAGCGTCACTATCCTGCTCTTTGGGGCTATTATTAAGTAAAATAAGGGTTACTTGAACACAAGCACAGGCAACCTTATAACCGAGAGGGCTGCTAAGTGACTACTGGGCAGGTAGTGTCTACAATGTGGATTCACTGAACAAAGAGATGATTTACGTACAGGGCAGGATGACATGGAATGGCAGAAAATTTCATCATGCTACTCAGAAAGGTGCACAATTTAAAACTAATGAACTGTTCATTTCTGGAATTTTCCATTTAATATTTTTGGAGCATAGCTGACCATGGGTAACTGAAACCATGGAAAGTGAAACTGTGGGTAAGGGGGGACTACTGTTTACTGAATACCCATATATAGTATATGTGAGCAAGGCCCACATAGACTAACAATTCCTGGAAACTGTTTATGAGCTGCTTCATTCTATTCAATATCTTGATACTCTAATGTGTGTCCACCCAAATTTAATTGCTGAACTTCACTAGTATTACTAAAGAGCCTGGCTGAGTCACTGAGCTCAGAGGAGCCATGTCTACTAGAAGTCCCACAGGTACAGAGTATACAGAACAGACATCTTTCATTCAAGAAGCATTTGTATAAATGCTCCTCTTCTTTTAGTCCAATCTCAGACCATGTTGATGTAGACCCTGTTATGCCAGAAAGATAGTATACTTTGCTTTAGTGAGGATTTTTTTTCCCTTGTAACTACTAAGGACATAAGATTGTTCTAAATGGCAGACACACATTTTGTTTTTCAGTAATTGTGCATGTTCTAAAAATAAAAAATAAAAATAAAGCTGTATGTGTAATCACAAGAAACTAGTGGAGAAAATTAGGGTGACAAGAGCATAAAAAATAATCCTCATCATCCAACTCCTGAAAACTCAAGGCCATGCAGTTCAAAACCAAAGTAGAAGAGAAGATGATTGCAGTTAAGAAACAATATGAAATGTGAGAAAGCCCCTACACCTTCCCCAAACCATTAAAGCCTTAACTTTAAACAATATTTCTGGTAGAAATCAAGTAGTTGGAAACCTGCATCTGTTACATCAGTATAATTTTTTAAGTTTTTAAAATTCATTTAATGCTGTTATTAAATAAACGTTTAACTTAAGCTATAGGTGGGTGTAGCTTAGTAAATTCAGTAAACACATAAACAACTATTTCTCAAAAGCTGCCCTGACTCTCTCCATATGACCCAATATTTTTCTCTGTGATGGACCCATGCCAAGCCCAAGAGGATATTTTAAATGACATACATTTTGAAAATAGATTTTTCTAGTTTTAGGATATACAACAATATTGCAATCCCCTAATTTTTCTTAAGTGAATTTGATTCATATATGTCTCTGGTCTTTTAAAACAGTATCTGGCATATAGCTTTCCCTCTTACAGCTGTCTCCCATAAGTCAGTGTCCAATTCAGGAGTTAAAGGCGGAGAGGAGATGGGCTAGGGCAAAGCTCAGATTCAGAATATTTTTTTTTCCAGAATAAGTAACTTCTGTCTCCCAAGAAAATTCAGCAGCCAAGACTCAGTAATCCTCAAAGTGACCCCTGACCTGCACTGGGGTTCTGCCACGGTCTTTGGTCGATTGCCATCTAAGCACAGGCTGGCTGTTTATGACCTTGCTGAAGTTGCCTCAGATACTGGTGGCAGCCATCTGTGTGTGCTCACAGATTGGGAGCAGCTGCAGAATGTCTGAATGTTCAACAGGACCAACAGCTGTTAGGAAGGAGCTGGGAGCTGTTAAGGTCCTTGCGTTCCAGACACACCCTGGATTTCTTTTTCTTCCTGGCTGATGCAAAATGGAGAATGGAGTATCTGCTTTCCCCCTTTTCCTCCCCTGCCCCCTTTCTGGGGCCACTGATGCAAGTGCCAGAGAAGTGGCCTCTTTTTTCCTGCACCTCATTATTGTCTCTTTAAATATATCTCCCAGTTTGTGTGCTAATATTTTTCAGAGGGGTTATAGGCTGCCAGCTGTGACAATTGAAATATTTTTCCCAAATGATCCTTTTTTCTTTATTTTTGTTAGGTCATTATTAATTTACAGCAAAATGATGAAGATGTCAGGGAATTATCTCCCCAAAATTGGGGAATAAAAGGAGTGATTCATCTGAATATTATCTGGAATGTCATTTAAATGATTTTTAAAAATCACAAGTAATGAATCATAGAAGATATAACAAAATTACCTCAAGGGAAGAGCTAGCATGCAGCCAAGCCGCACTAGGAATTGAACTCAAGAATTGACTAAAGTCCATACTCTTTCCACTGTCACGGTATTATGTATTATTGCTGTGTACAGGCAGGCTTCAGTACGTTTTTTTGTTTTATAACCAACCTCTCACCTGTTGATGTTGCAAGTAGGTGTGTATACAAGAGGCTCAGAAAGGCCAATGCGGTGCCTGAAAATACCAAACAAAGATCTTGGGCTTAGTTGTTAGGTAGAATTTAGTTGGAAAGCAAACCTAACTACTTTCTAGGTATATGACTATAAATGTTACTAAGACTTTCCTCGCTTCAGCTCCTCACTTGTAAAACGAGGACGATTTTACCTATGTTAAAAAGTTCTGAGGGTTAGATTTAGTGAAGGTGACATGTTTATTAGCATTTTGCCTAACTAACAGAAGGTTCACAGAAAATGGTAAAGTATTACTATTATTGCATTTGTTTTGTTGTTGTGATCACTACCCAGATTGCAATGAGTACTCATTCGAATGAACTACTAGATACGGACAACATACTATAGAGGTTCAGAGCATGGGTTCCGGAGTAAGTTATACCTGTGTTCAGATTCTTAGCCACTTACTTGCTTTGTGACCTTGGTCAAGCAACTTCTCTAAACTTCATTGCTAAATTGGGAGTGATAATAGTGTCCACTTCTTTGGGTTACTTTTGGGATTAATGCCATATTAACATAACAATAAATTGTTTAACCCAGATATTGGCACATGACAAATGCCCAATAAATGTTAGCTCTGGTCATTATTATTTTATTGTTACTATTTGTCTTATTGTAAACAATCTTTGGGTTTATCCTGATCAGCTTCAGAAGAAAGTAAGAGTGAAATCAAATTTACATGGCACTAATTTATAACTATAAGAAGTAACTTCCTTATTAATTTAGAAAAAAATCTGGGAAAAAAAATTCATTGGCTTTGTAAGGTTAAACAGAGAAGCCCCAATTTATTGGGAAGGGCATGGGCCTGACAAACAAGGGACTTTGTTACAGGCGAGGCCTGCCAATAATCAACTATATGTCTTTGGCCAAGCCGTTTAACATAACAAGACCTCAATACCCTCAACTGTAAAATGAGGCAGTTTGGACAAATGATCTCTAAGGTTGAGAATTCTCTGAGTTTGATCTAACACAATCTTATCATTCAGCTTTGGCTCTCTGAGAAGGAAAATGTGGCATGTTAAAGTGGGATGAGAGTAAGAGAATAGCATAAAATATAAAAAGTCGTCTTTATTGTCCTCCTGTTCCATGATCATTTTTTTTTCCTCAGTTGATGTAATAGTTGGCTTTTTTTAAGTTTCCCCCTAAAATGTCCAGATGCTATGATTTCATCAACCACAAACAAATGGGGCAGGGCTGTGAGGTCCTGGGAAAATGAACATTACTCCTGGAAAACAAAATTTGTATCCTAACTAGTTGTCCCAAAAGGGCTAGATGGATTCATACCCATTACCACTCTGAAACCAAACAATTCGTGATTGATTGAGCTTAGTATAATATTTAAATTATTAACACCAGATAACTTACATTAACTTATCTTGCTTTTGGATTTTTATGCAAGGTATCAATCAACTGCGCTTATTCTTCCTCTGGGTTCATAGAGAACATGTTTGGCCACTAACATGATGACTATACACCAAGCGACATTACTTTCAAATATTCAGCTATTTTCTGGCTAGAAATCAATCTAAAGATTATAAGCTAAATCAACAACTCTATTCGGTTTTTGGCAGTAATTCAAAAGTGCAATTTCTCTCACAGTTTAGGACATGAACATCCTTTCGTAAATAATTATCAACATGTAAAAAGTTCCCAGTGGCTGAACATATGGACTTGTAAGTGGTGTGGAGCTTACAAATCTATTATCTTTAGGTGCTTTAACTTGTTTTCCTGAATGAGATTATGATTTCAAGTATAGGAAATGTCTGGCTAAACAAAGAGGAAACATGTTAATGTTACAATACAGAAAACCAAGAACTAAAGGAATACTGTGAAAGTTACAGCATTTACTTCAATAGGTACTAACCTAGCAAGAAAAAAATTCTATGTTATTACATAGAACTCAAGAAAGGACTGTTTGTGCCAAGAAGTTTATTTAGCAGGCACTTTTATTATGGTGATACTTCAAGAATATCTAATGACAAGTATGGTCCAGGCATCAACAAATAAATGTAGGTTTGGAGTGTCACTCAAGGGATTAAATACTGGTACCTATTTACTAAATTGTATATAAACATTTCAGTATTATGACCATAAATGTGACCACTTCAGGTATACTGGGTGAATATGACCACCTCAATGGTGTACTGGCTTGAAGTCTGAGAAACTTCCAGAGATAAGAGTGATCAAGGATCAATAGAAATAAAAATCTGAATACTATACAATCTGTAATCATGCTTGATTGATTCTGTTAATTCCTTTCATTCCTTTGCATTTTTAAAGAATCAGCTCAAGGCATCATCACATGCAGGAAACTTTTTCTTTTTTTTTTTTCCTTTTTGTCTTTTTTCGTGACCAGTAATGGGATCGCAACCCTCGGTGTCGCGCCCGCACCACGCTCAACCAGTGAGCGGACCGGTCTCTACATGGGATCCAAACCCTCGGCGGGAGCGCCGCCACACTCCCAAGCACCGCACTCAACCGAGTGCACCACCAGGCCGGCCCAGGAAACTTTTTCTGATCTCTCCACTTTACCACCACTTCTCACCCCCACCCCAAATTGAGCTAAATATTCACCTCTGTAGCATCAACATAATTTCTACCACAACACTTGCAATTACAGAACAACAAATTAAAAGTATTTCTTTCCTGTCCACCTTATTCAGCACTAAGTTTAGTTAGTACACAAGAATCTCCACTACACGTAAACAGAAAATATACCTGTCTTGTTCCACACTGTGACCCTACCATTTAGAATATGCCTAAAACTAAGTAGACTCTCAATAAATATTTGCAGAAGGAATAAATCATCTGGAGTGCTTTTTAAAATTCAAATTCTCAGGCTCCCACCCCAAAGGTTCTGATACAGTCTCCCATGTGATTCTGATGCAAATGGTCTAGGAAATTTTTTATTTCCAGAAACTAGATCTTGTATATGTAGCACTTTATTAATTTTTTAAATCACTCGTATTACTTTCCTAGGGCTGCCGTAACAAATCACCACAAACTGGATGGCTTTAACAGCAGACATTTACTGTCACTCAGTCCTGGAGACTAGAAGTCCAAAATCAAGGTGTTAACAGGGTTGGTTCTTTTTGAGTGCTGTAAGTAAAGGATCTGTTCCAGGCCTCTCTCCTTGGCATGTAGATGACCATCTTCATGTTCACGTGGTGTTCTCTCTGTATTTATTTTATTGTTCAAATTTCCCTCATTTGTAAGGACACCAATCATATTAGATTATGGGTCACTCTAATGACCTTATCTTAAGTAATTATATCTGCAATGACTGTACTTCCAAATAAGGTCACATTTGAGGAATTGCGTGTTAGGATTTACCATATGAATTTGGGGAGGACACAATTCAACCCATAACACCACTATTTATTTTGCAACTCAATGATTCCTTTCCCACTGGAGATCTGTTACAATATAGTGAACATATGACAAACTCTTAAGAGGTCTGCTAATTTTGCTATGTTACCCTTAGCTGAAATGGAATGTTGACATTACACTAATACTTAGATTTACACAAGAGTTATGTTCTTCAAAAGTTGGGTTGAAGTTTTGCAAATAAGAATGTGCTAATTAAAGTACGTCTTTGAAAAATTATTTTGTAAAGAAGTTTAGAATCTTTCTGTTAAAATAATTATTCCCTAATGTACTGCTCTCGAAAATTTAATTCAGATTTTCTTGAAGCAGAGCATTTTTAGGAGAAATAGAAATATATAATTATCTATAGTGTAGATAGACTAATGTTGAACAGATATGAGGAAAAATTTTGAACCTATTCCTTGAAAGAATCCCTCGGAATACAAAATAGTATGTGCAGACTGTAGGCAAATCCGTGATGATGAACTGCAGAACAAAAGAGAAGCTTTACAGGAAGGTACAATATTGTGTCTCAAGGATTAATTAAACTTCAAAACTAAATCCTCAAAACAAATAAGTAAAACCCTAAAACTTCTGTTTGAAGTGATGATAATAAATTCCAAATTAATTCAACAGATATTTACTGAGTATTTACAACATGCCAGAAGCCTTGATTGATAAGGAGAGACATAGACATTGCCTTCAAAGAGCTCACTGTCAAGCTGTAGAGATGGATGTATAAATAAAAGGCTCTGATAAAAGCCAGATTGTATCAGGAGTTGTAGTTGGTAACCAAGTCCATGATATGTTTTCAATTTTAAATATTTTGTCCCACAGTTCTCTTTAGAATTTTAATATTAGATCTACAGATCCTGATTCTTTCCTTCTTTCTTCCTTCCTTCCTTCTTCCCTTTCTTTCTTTTTTCTTTCCCTTCCTCTTTTCCTTCCTTCCTTCCTCCTTTTCTTATTTCCTTCTTCTTTCCTTCTTTCTTTTCAACTTTTCAGTATTGTAAGTACGAATGCTGTATTTGTTATAAATATTGAAACTAGCTTTCCAGACTATCTTTCAAATTTTTCAAGATTTTTTAAAACCATAGTTTGTACTAATACCTGTAACTCAACCTGTCTATATGGCAGTTTCCCCCATATTATAATGGAGATAATAATAGCATCTCCCACAAAGAATCGTGTGTAGCCTCAAAAGAGATAAAGCATGTAAAGTGCTTAGCATAATATCAGGCACTAAGTGTTGGTTTTCCTTCTTTCTTCTGATTATTATGAGTTTTGGATATTTCATGTTATATTCATTCCTAAGCATTTTATGTTGGGGTTTTTGTTTGTTTGTTTGTTTCTATTACAAATTGGTAGTGGCTTTGGAAATATTTTGGTAATGGAAATGTTTGAAATGGAGGGTTTGTCATAATTTCACATAACTTTGGTAATATTCAAAACAGTTAAATGATTATTTCTAAATGCCTTTCATACTGCATGAACAATTTGCCACATGCTATTACTTCAGCTTTATATCAGCTTATTTTCACTAATCAAAGAAGAATTTATTGTATAACCAACTTCCACATATTACTAAACAAAGGAACTCCAGTCTTCAATGTTTTTCAACCACATTAGAGGAAACCATCTGATAAACTGTGTTTGATTGTAGGCATGTGGAGTGAGAAAGATGAGAATCACAGTAATATTTTGTAGTTGTTCCAAATCTCCAAATGTATTTTGATCTTAGCTTTTTCATTACATGTCATTTGATTAATCAATAGATTGTAACCAGATTATGTAATTTTAAGCCTTAGTAAGATGCTTTTAGTGATGATTATAACACAACGTTCCTACGCACAAAAATATATATGACAATTAACTGAAAGGAATTCAGTGGTTCTAACATAGCCAGGTTGTCAGGCAAGTATAAATGATTACTGAATGTTGTAAATATAATTATATCTGTGCAGCATTGATAATATGCAGTTTTAAGGTTGTGTATACATCAATTATAACAGTAAAATAAAATAAAGAACTAAAGCCTTTTTCAGAGAGCCCACCCATCTCCCCCCATTTGCTTACAATACATGACTCCATCTTCACTTCCCACTTTGTATACCAGCTTCCAAGAATATAATGACACAGATCTGTTGGCTATCTATATTGAACCATAACAATTCCTTTGCTCATTTTTGAGGATTATAGTCCAAAGCAAATAGCCATTTAACTCCTTTCTCTCTTTCAGGAACTTCTGGGACATGCTTGGAAGAATTACACTGCCATTCTTTTCACCCATGCAGAAAAAATAGAAGAGGCTGGATTCAATGAAGATGGATATTTACATGAGGCCTCTGATATGCTGCTAACTTTATTAAATTCTATTCAGCATAGATATCTTTTTCAGTATCGAAAAGGCACCTCACTTAATGAACAAAGAATGAAGATATTAGAAAGAATCATGGAATTTGTAAGAGAAAATTGTTATCAAGCTCTTACCTTTAAATAAAATTTAGATGAAAGGAAAAGAGCATTAGGTATTAGAGTCGGAAACCTGGTTTCAAAAACTGCTTTTGTTAGCATGGATGTGAGCCATACACTTCTCATATGCTGCCAGTGAAGGTATAAATTGGTATAAACACTTTGAAAAACTGAAAGTCAAAAAGAACATCGAGCATTCAAGATTTCTAATGCAAATCCCATGACATAGCAATTACACTACTAAGTATATATCCAACATATATGTGTATATTTATGCACTAAAAGACATGAATGTACAAGACTGTTCTTTGCAGTACTATTCATAATAGCTAAAAACTGAAAACTATCCAAATATCCATTAATAGAAGAATGGATAAATAAATTGTATGTTCACACAATGGGATATTATGCAGTAATGCGAATGAGCAAACTCAACCACATGTAACAATATCAATGAATTGTCCAAACGTAACATTGAAAGAAAGAAGTCAGACATAAAAGATTACATGCTCTATAACTGCATATGTATAAATTCAAAAGCAGTCAAACGAATGTAATCTAAACTATTCTGATAGCAGAAATGCTGGAAATCAGGAGAACGGTTACTCTAAGAGAGGGGATAGTGAGCGAAAAGATGCAGTTGGCGTGACTTCTGAGATTCTGGTAATGTTCTGTTTCTTGACTTGGACGCTGGTTTCACCGGTGTGTTTGCTTTGTGAAAACACAATAACAAATTTGGAATTTATGAACTAATATATGTGCTACATTTGAATAAAAGTTAAAAATGGATACGTTATTATCCATTTTTAAAAAAGTAGAACCACTTCTTATTTGATGCTAGGGAAAGAAATTTGCTTAAACTTGTCAGAGTCTGTTTCCTCACTTGAAATGCCAACTTCACAATTATTGTAATAATTAAGAGATTTGGAACATGGCAGATGCTCAATAAATATTAACTTTCTTTTCCACTTTCTTATAAGCTGTGGTTTCTATTTAGATTTGAAAACATTAGTTAAAAACTCAGAGCAAGTCCCTTAGCAAAAACGAGTATAACGATTGTAATAACCGACTATGAATAAAGCCTTCACTGAAGAAGAAGCTTCCTCTACCTTGGAAGGCTGGCCACTTTGGTTTAGTAGAGAGCTTCAGGATGGTTTCAATGGCAGCAGTGAGGATCAAAGGAAAATAATTCTAGTCAATCATAAGAGCCAAGTCCACCATCAAGTCAAAATCAAATCATTTTCATATTTAACATTTGTTTGTGAACTTTTTAACGTATAAACTTTTTTTCACAAAGATATTTCCCTAGCTTGTTTTCATAAAGTTAATTTGTGAATTGGTTTTTAGGTAATATACCATATTTTCCATTAAAAACAGGACTACAGCTGGTGGTTATTCTCCCAGAGTAATCCTCAAAAGCATACTTTAATGCTCAATGTTACCTGAACTCTGGCACAAATGGTGTTAGAAAACCTATAATCACAATTTATGAAATGTTTCTATGGGAAAGCATGATGCAGATTTTGACTTGAAACAACATTTCATTTTATTTCTCTGCTTGGTTCCTTTCTCCTATGCTGTGAGTCCAGGATTATGATGTGGGAGCCTCAACAATGGGGGAGAGTTTTTAAAGTTAAGTAGGAATTGACACTTCCTTAAGGGTTGGTAGCTTGGAACAGACAAAGAGACTTGATGCCGAGGAGTTGAAACTGCAGTGCCTGGTGAAGAAGAAGGTGGAAAGGGAGGACTCAGTTGTGGAGTCATTCATATCCTTCATTCACGTGATGTCAGCTAACTTTTCTAGAATATAAACACTGGTTTGTTTCAGGAAAGATATATCATGCAGAATGTTAAGGATTCAAGACCTTTGAGGATGGCCTGATGCTAATAATTAGTAGAGAAAAGGTGCCTTTAGTTTCAAAGAGGAAAATTTTCATGACGTTCCTTTCCAAATTATTTAACAGTTATTTTAGGATTTGCATATGTGTGCACATATACACACATTTTTACATGAATGCTTAAATATGACAATATTACATATTTGACTTTCTTTTAGCAGCCTTTTAGTTTGCTTTTCTTGGTTCACCTTTACCTCTTTTCTCCTCTCCATGAAAATCAGCTCATTACAGATAAGTCATATCAACCAAAAGCCTGCTGGATATATTTGAATTTTTCTGCATGTCCAAATAGTTACTCACACACAGAGTACATATATACACATAAATATATAGAGGAATTTTTATCTTTTAAAAAAAGTTTTCACATTATACTCTACACAAGATCTTTTTGTTTCACTTAACACCACCTCGTATATATTCCTTCGACTTTAAAATATAGGCCAAATTCTTTTTTTTTAATGGCTGCATAACATTTCCCAGTGCATATGTAGCAATTCATACTGTTTTCACATTATACTCTACACAAGATCTTTTTGTTTCACTTAACACCACCTCGTATATATTCCTTCGACTTTAAAATATAATCCAAATTCTTTTTTTTTAATGGCTGCATAACATTTCCCAGTGCATATGTAGCAATTCATACTACTCCTCTATTGACACACATTCCAGTTTTCTGCTACCCAAAGCAATGCTCCAACAATTACTCTTTCACATATATTTCTGTACAACACTGGCTTTTTTCCTGTAAGTTATATTCCCAAGGATGGAATCTCTGGGTCAAAGCATATATGTACACTTAATATATCTTACCTGATTTCTTCCCAAAAATATTGTAACAAAATTGATTTTCAGCAACGTCAGTATCCTTTTCCTATATTCCTGCCATCAACTGACATTATCATTTTGAACATCCATTGCTAACTCCAGTTGGAGAAACATAAAATCATAGCTCTCTGTTACTTTAATTTGCAATTTCCCTGACTACTACTGAATTGGTGTGTCTTTTTATAAGCATGTCGGGCATTTAGATTTGCTCTTCTATGAATTGTCTCTTCACATTCTTTGCCCTTTTTGTCAGTTTTCTATTGGAGTACTTCCTCCCTGGCAAATTGGAAGAGCTCCTTGTATGTTATAGATACTAACCCTCTGTCTGTTCTTCGTGTGACAATTTTTTCCCCCAGATCTATTATTTGTCCTTTAATTTTGTGTGGTAACTTCTGCCAAACTAAATTTGTGAATTTTCTTATAGTCATGCATTTCTACATATGTAATACAGATAGGGTATTAGTTTTATTTCATTTCAGATACATAACCAGATATATTTATTCTCTTTATTAAATAATTCATCCTTTTCGTACCTAAGTGGTAGGTAGATAACTAGATATAGAGACAGAGATGTAGATATATCTCCTGGATCTATTTCTGGATGTATTCTAGATTCTTAATTCATTTCCATGATCTATTTTATTTAGTGATTTTAGAATAATTCAATTGTAATAGTTTTATATCATTCCTTGATATCTAGGAGATGAAGATTATCTTATTGTTTTTCTTTTTCAAAAATATTTGCTGGTTACTCTCAGGCATTCAATCATATATATTCTCAAATCATTTATTCCAATTTCAAAAAAAAATTCTTTTATACTGTGTTTGTATGTGTTTATGACATTCTGTGATTCTAAGTCATCCCTTAGAAGCACATGGGATATTTCTTCATGTTTGTTATTTATTTTATATTACCATATTTCTTTCATTTCTGTTCTTTTCCTTGGTTTTGTTGATTTGATAAAGTTACTATTAATTTCAGTTTTCTCCTTGATAATTTGGAAGTACTAAATTCACACTCATTCAGGATTCTTTGTTTGTCCCTGAATTCAGAATCAAGTACACACTTCTCTACTATTGTTTCATAACAAAGTAACAACTATTTCCCTAGCCAAGAATTTCCCACTGCATCATCTGCTTAACTATTAAGATAAGACATTCAGAGTACTTTTATTTCCTACCTATTCCTTTTTTCTTTTTCCTGTCCTCCCCAGAGAAGAGGTCTTTGGAATGCTTTTCCTTTCCCCATATTACTAGATTTTGTCAAGATAGTTCATTATTTAATTCAAGACTTCCCCTTGGAGGTTGGCCCCTTCTTTTTTGAGTCCCTTCTTGCCACTAACATTGTGCATCCCCAGGTAGTTTATCATGATCTCTTTAATTTAATAAATAAAGATTAGAAGGTCCATTTCTCACCACTGTTTTCCCTCATTTTCATCATCCCCTGTCTTTCTAGCTAGTGTGTTTTCCAAGCATACTCTGAATTCTAGCATAGTATCCATGAGGCATTATACTCCAGACAAACATTTCCATGTACTATTATGCAACAGCAATGCTAGCTCCTTGCAATCAGTATAGCAGGTGTGGGGAAATAATTTATTAGTTAGTAGTGGAGCCACCATATGAATGGTGAGGCACTGAAGTGAACTTTTTGCTGCCATGCTCCACCTGAAGCTGGGTTGTTAGCTTTTTCTGGATGACAGTACATGTGTGTCCATTGAACAAACTCATCATTTTTGGAGATATTCTAACTTGCAACTGCTGGGGCTCAGAACATGATAATACCCTGAAGTCTGGCACCTTGGCACTCTGAGTTCTTTGAACTGACGGAGTTTGGAAAGGCCTCAGATGTAAGGTGTCTCTGACCTTCTACTCTTTTGTTTCTCACCCCTCTTGCTCTCTTCACCCCTTTCCTCCTCTGTCCCCAAGTGAGTCACAGAAACCAGAATACCTCTTCCCCAAAGAAAGCCATAAAACTTAAAAAGTCATTTTCTTCTCCCTTCTCTCTTGAAGACTCTCATTCCAGAGGGGGCCTGTCCCATAACCAAGGGAAAGGAATGCTACGCAGAGAGGCCAAGAAGAATCTGAACAGGCGGAACTTGCTGCGATTCCCCCCTCAGTCTATTCAAGAAGAATCTGAACAGGCGGACCTTGCTGCGATTCCCCCCTCAGTCTATCACCATTAGATCATACCCTTTTGTCCAGTCACATTTCTACACAACTATCTATTCTTCAATGAACCTAAGCATAGAATAGACAGCTTCCCCTGGGTCTTGGGCCTTCATTCCAAGAAGAATCTGAACAGGCGGAACTTGCTGCGATTCCCCCCTCAGTCTATCACCATTAGATCATACCCTTTTGTCCAGTCACATTTCTACACAACTGTCTATTCTTCAATGAACCTAAGCATAGAATAGACAGCTTCCCCTGGGTCTTGGGCCTTCATTTCTGAAGTCTCCCATGTCTATTCAATTAAATAGATACTAAGCTTTTCTCTTGTTAACCTGTCTTTTGTTACAGAAGTGTTGCCCTTGACCTTTATCACGGGTGAGGAATGGTATCACATGTTTCAATCCCTGTACAACAAAAGAACCATGAGACCAGGATTAGCTTTACATAAAATAAATGATGTTTGGCAAGTTTGTTTTTGGTGTCCTGCTACCTTTCCTATTAGAGTCTATTATTTACAATCTTTTCTCATGTCCCTCCTGATTCCCAATCTGGATGCTATTCTCATCTGGAAGCCAAAAATCTCTACTAAATTTTATGTTTGAAAGTACTTTGAACATTTTAGAGGATTACACTTGATGTATTTTTTGTAGCTGGGTTTAGTGAATACCATCTGGGGGCATTAGTGATGATCTCTAAAACCCACCTGCTCTGACCTTTTCTACGTTTATTCCTATAGATACATCACCTCAATTAGAAATTTCTGACTTTTTTTTAAAGTTATGTTTATCCATACTCTGCCTTTTAAAAAATAATTTGCTTACATTTTCTGTTCTATTTTCGGAGATATTGCAATTCTTTTACATGAGACTAATGTTTTTAAGTGGCATTGCTATTCTCAGATTTATTCTCGTTTATTTTTAAAATAAGTCTCTTTTCATAAGCATCTGAAGTTTTTGTTTTCAACATATATGCTATTTTAAGAGAAAATGTTATCCTTTCACATGAAAACTGAAGGTTATAAAAAATGTTATTTCTACCAAACTCATTCTCATTTGCTAAACTTACTGAAAGTGTCTTTTAGTTTGCATTTTTCATTAATCTTTTTCAAAGAGAAACTCAGTTGTGGTGTTGCTTTTGGGTGACTCCTGCACTGCTCTTTCCAAATTCCCCAAGTGTGAAAATTTGAGTGGGTTTTAAGTAAACAAGTATCAGCCAAATATGTAATATTAGGGCTGAAAACTGAGATAGGGAAATGGAAAGCATTTCTCTACTAGCATGTATGATATTCTATTGAGGAAATTTACAAAAAATAAATGTAAATATTTAACAGAACAGCATTGGTATGAAGGCTTGTCACAAGAAGGGCAATGAGGAAATGAGCAGACATTAACAATTGTTATTTGAACAATTCTGCAGGCACTATGAAGCAATGGGAAAGACCAGAAGAGTAGTTTGCCCTTCATTAAAAAAGACTGTTCTTTCTTCTTGTAATGATTGAGCTCTAGGCTTGTTTTTGCTCCTGTTGCTAAGGACAATATTCTGCCAGATAGGAATGATGTTGATGAAGATGTAAAATAATACACGTATATTTTTACTTAAAATTCTAGAGAATTGGGAATAGTATCGGGGTGGCAGGGGTTGAAAGTTAGGAAGGAAGAGAAAAAAACAAACAAGGGCATATGTAAGGGTGGAAAAAATACAATATACAATAATTAATTCACACTCTGAAATTCCAGATGGCTCACTTTCAAATTACAACAATTATTCCATTGCTCTGGGTCCTTCCTCCAAATTTTTTTTGGAGTTATACTCCTATGAATTATCTCTGCCAAGACTTATTCAAAGGAAAAACCATACCATAAAAAGTGCAATAAACAAGAATGTGTAAGTTACTCTTTCCTCTCCCAACAAGTTGGTACCTGAAGAAGATTCAGTTCTGTACAGAGGCATATTAGCCATCAGCAACTATCCTACTTTTCATTATTATTGTAAATTTTGGGGTTATCATCCAAGTAGTACCATAATGAGGTATACCTTAGAAGAGTTGCTCCTGTTTTAAATGATCTATTTATCTACTTATCTATCTGGAATTTTAGTGATTTTCCTCATAAGTGGTTTTTAGGATGGGCTATCATTACGTGTTTAGTGCCGTCAACAACAGTGCACTACTTAAACATGGCTCCTTAAAAAGGCAACTGCTGACAGCAGCAGCCTGGTTTTGCCAAGTGAATTCTTCCTATGGACTCCCACAGCCAGAAGAAAAAAATTGATAAATTCTCTTTGTAGCCACTCCAAAGGAGTATTTAATGATCTTACCTCTCTCTTCAGAATGTCTTAAACATTCCACTAAAGGAGCTCCCTAATCTCCTTAAATGAACTACTAGAGTTTAGGTTTTTTTGGTTACTATCTTTAGAAAAAAGTTAAACTTTTTATTCAAATTAAAAAAACATTATCGTTTAACTAACATGCACCTCTCTCTTCAGAACCTCTTAAATATTCCACTAAAGGAGCTCCCTAATCTCCTTAAATGAACTACTAGAGTTTAGGTTTTTTTGGTTACTGTCTTTAGAAAAAAGTTAAACTTTTTATTCAAATTAAAAAAACATTATCGTTTAACTAACATGGAAGAAAGTAAATTGTAATGGAGAAGAGCACAGAATTAGTAAAATTTGAAAGTTCTAGGTTTCAGCTTAGTACAAGCATTTGGTTAACTCTTCTGAAAACACTTTGCAAGCTATGAAGTATTAAATATCTTAATAATTATTCTGCAATAAAACCCATGACAGTAGACAGATATTAACATATCTCCATTACATTTGTTAGAGAAGGTGTGGTTATTCCTTAACTAAAATTTTGGAGAATACAGCTTTTTCCACAAGACAGCAATTTGCAGCATTAGTGTCAATTGAGTTACTCTAACTTGCTTCCCCCTGGTTCTTTTTATTTTATATCTTGGTGATAAAGTTGTAATTTTCACACTGTTGCATAGCACTTAGAACCAGGACTTGTGTCACCACTTATGAAGCTGAATATAGCTAAGGTAAAACGTATCATTTCTCTGAACAGTTGAGGCGGTATACTCATGCCCCTTTAATGCCTCACTTGTAATAGTGAGGTGCTCCCACACTCATCAAGAATTTGAAAATATAATTGCTTCTATTTATGTTAAGCCAAGTAAATCAATACACAATAGTTAGAAATAAATTGCCTTCCTATTCTAAGAGAATTGCAAAACTATTTTAAACATTATCAGTGATATAAAACCAGTGAAAGAGCATCAATGAAATAAGGCTTGCCAGCATCTAAAAATCTAAACATTGCCTTCCTATTCTAAGAGAATTGCAAAACAATTTTAAACATTATCAATGATATAAAACCAGTGAAAGAGCATCAATGAAATAAGGCTTGCCAGCATCTAAAAATCTAAAAAGCGATTTTCAGTGGGAGTGGAGGGAGAGGAGGGAAAGATTCAGTAATGAAGATCTCTAATGTGAGGAAAGGAATACTAAATCTGGTATAGAGGAAGAATCAGGTCTATTGAGAGACAGGCCGTCATTTCATATACAAGTAATCTACTGAACAGGAATTCAACTTCTCAGGAAATGTGACACCAGGAATGGAGAAAGGGATAGGAACACTAGTTTCTGGAAAGGAATATCCCTATCATAAACTTGTAGCAACACACTATACATCTATTATGTACCAGGTACTGTTTTAAGTATTCTATGTGTACTGACACGTAGAATATTCATAACTCTATAAGTACGGTTGTTACTCTCATCTTACAGATGAGGAAAGTAAGGTATATAAATGCTAAAGTTGTCCAAAGTCACACAGGAATTTCCAGTGTAGAACTTGAATAAAAACTAAGCAATCTGGCTTCAAAACCAATACTACTAAGCTTTACATTTTTAGCATCTTTGGAGGTCACCTACACTTGCAAGCTTTTGGACCTGCAAAACTAAGGACCAGACTCTACGATCTGGTTAAACTCACTAACATCGTTCTATGAGGCCCCTTGTTAGCTATCAGTCTTCCCCTGTTCACAACCTCTGCCTTGCTGACATGCTTCTTATCAAACTTTCTAAACAGGAGTTTACATATCTTTAGAAAGTAACAACACATTATCCGTTCGTTGGGCACTTAGTGTTGCTGGTAGCAGCGAGGCAGGAAAAAGAAATTCTAATTATATATTAAAAACAACACGTCCTGAAAAGGACTCATCTCAAAATAATACACATGGAATTTTTAAAAATAAGAATAGCTCTTACTTTGAACACTAACTGTAAAACAGTGGACCAACATCGCAGGGCAGAGGGTCACCTTTTTTTTTCCGGTTTAGTTTGCAATACATAAATAGACATCAAGTAGTGAATGATCACCACTAATAAGGAAGCATCAGCTGTTTAGCTTGTGACCTAAGAACACCTCCTACTGTTGAAATCAAAGAGCACAAATACCTGTCAGAAGCCAGAAGGGCTATGTCAAGTCTGCTAACAATGGCATTTTCTTTTTGATTTCATAAGAGAGATTCAATCCAAGCAGTACAAATAAAACTGAACTAAGTTTTCTGTGAAAATAAGGACTGAATAAGAACTGAATTTATAACTTGATTAATGCCTTTATGCAACTTGAAAAACTGCTTACTAGCTCCCAACTGCTATCTTTAGCACTCTTTAGCATGAACTTTTATGTGCTAAAGAGCTGGGGGAATTATGGCAGAAAGCATGGTCATGTAGTAAAATTGGCAAGGTATAATATAGCACTTGAGAAAGAGAAGAGGTATGTGAAATTTTTGCAATGTACTCCTGTGTGGTGAAACTTCATAAATATCAGCCATAAATCAGCTACTGAGGATGCTACATCATGGGCTTTAACAAAAGAACAAATTGTTTTTTATTATTTTTAGGGTCTACATATGGTATAAACACTAATTTAGACTTTACTATCAAAACTTTAGATAATTTTATATGGACTAGAGTATTTCAATATTCAGTTGGAAAAAATGAATACAGGAGATTATTTCAACTATTTAAGTAGTTAAAATATTCTTTAAATTTTTTTTTAAAAATTAATATAATTGAGAAAAAATTAGGAAAGATTCACAAAAGACTTTGTCACCCAAAGTCTTTATTCCCCCCAAAATATCACATCTTGAGAACAAAATAACTTAAAGTTCATTTTGTGTTATCAGCAGATGTTAATGATGCTCTCTTCATATGCAGTTTTTCAGAATGAAGATATAACATCTGTAATGGTACTATACCCTGGCCTACCAGAGCTCCATGAAGTTAAACTAATAAACTTTATAATTACTTCTCGTAACACACAGGGTTGTTTCATAGTTGTTGGTTGTTTTTGTTTTGTTGCCTCTCCTTATTGGAAGATTTAGACAGCTACGGTGCTAGAATGTTTTTTTGTGTGTGTGTGTGTGTTTTAAACAATGTTCATACTCCTGCCTTCATAGATGCTTTCCTTTTTTGGTAGTCCAAACCATCAGTTGTAATCTCAAGGCTGGTGATCCTGAGGTTTATTAATTCCTGTGTGTGTGTGTGTGTGTGTTTTAAACAATGTTCATACTCCTGCCTTCATAGATGCTTTCCTTTATTGGTAGTCCAAACCATCAGTTGTAATCTCAAGGCTGGTGATCCTGAGGTTTATTAATTCCTAAGATCGTTTTCATTGTTTCTACAATATTTGTAAGTTGAGTAAAAATCGGTGTTTGGCACCTTAACATATATGTGTATTTAAGTTTTAGGCTATAATTTCTTTTAATATATTGACAGTATAATGATATATGAAAAAGCAAAATATATCAATCTCAAATGTTCTTCTAAAGATCATAAGCTATTATTAGGCACCCAAAGAATCTTTAGAAGGGAGCTAGAATAAAAGAAAAATGGACTGCTGATTTTATGATCAATTTATTGAAAACTACAGTGGCAACACTTTACAATGTTTTTATTACTTAGAATTAGTCAAAACTTATTACTAATTATTTTGCTAAATGGAAAGAAGAAGTTCAATATACACAGTTGGAAATTTAAGATTTTTTAAAAAGTCACTTTAATGTTATGGTTACTTTGGCAGCAAAGCAAAAATGTTCAAATGCCATTTCTCCTATCTTTTATGATGTTTGGCTTTTAGAATCAACAGTTTGTCATTTTTAATATTATTACAATATAACTAGTTAATAAGTCTGACAAAAATTCCAACCTGTCATTTTAAAGAAGATAGGGTATTTATAATACAGGTAACACAATATGCTAACAATCCAAGGGCTTGAAATTTCACACATCATGTACCCACCAAAATGAAACTAAATATTAATCTAGTTCAAGTTGCATCTAAATGTATAAAGAAAAAACAACCTGCTAACCAATATCCCACCCACTAAAAGATAAATTATCACAAAACATAGGCTACTTCTTCCTTCCATTATAAATGATGAAAAAATCATAGGTAAAAGTGCAGTGTTTCCTCAATCAACTGAAAACAATATACAAAAGGTAAAAGATTAGTCAAGTCTAGAAGAGAAATAACACAAAAATGAGCCAGTCATATTTTGGGTACAAGTGACAAATACATTCCTTTTTATTATTATTAAAGTTTTCTCAATGTATTTCACTAATGGGAGGATTTTATTTTATTTTATTCCACTGTTGGTCATGGTTTGAGCCCTACACACTCCCTTCCCTTTCACCTCAAAGGGAGCTCCTTTATATGTAGCCACACATTCATCATTAGTATAAAGATCAGGTTGGATCTGCTCCCAAATCTTCTTCTTAGGATTCAGCTCCTTGTCAGGCTCTCCTATTGAGGGAAAAATAAAACACAAGAAAATTACATAGCTAACATACAAAAGTATTAAAGAAATTGTCTGTAGAGATTTCTAGTGAATTATCTTGGCGGTACTTTTCAATCTTTACACCTAAACAAAATTTTAACATTTACTTTATTTTTATTATGTCAGCAGTTTATATTCTTGATTGGTAAAATAAAAGTTATTGTCATTTTCTTACGAATGTTAAGGGTATTATTTTTTACTCTTACAATAGTTCTACAGGTAATATAACTCAATGAATTTGTTTCCCAAATTATCAAAAAGAAAATGTAGACACTCATTTTATCATTACATATAAAGAAAAATTGTGAAAAAAATAAAAGTATATTTTGGTGTGTTATATTTTTATGCCTGGCAGAAGCAGCTTATACTTTACCATATGTTTCAATATATAAAATGAAAGACTAAATTGTTGCTCTTGTGCTTAAATATTTCTTTAATACTGAAAAATGGCTTAAATGTTGGGATTATCTATCTAAACTATGATAACTACTTTGGGTTTCATTTGCTACCTATTCCTTGGTTGAAAGAGACAGAAAGAACTGGTGAGCAAACAAGGACTAGCATTTTCTAAGCACTAGGAACATATGTTGTTGTCTGAAATTCATACAACTCTAATTTTAAATATAAAGAAACAAAAGTTCAGAGAAGGAAAGTTGTTCAACATCACACAATCAACAAGTAGAGCCAGGATTTGACATCAAAGCCCATGTTCAGCAAGTACAGGACCCTGCCTCCCAATACTATGCTTTGGAAAAGAAACAAATAACCCTCTTACATGTGGATAATACCACCAACCCCTCTTTTTATAGTAACTCATACTATAAGCTTTACAGTCTATAGAAGAAAAATAAGTAGGCTTAAAGACAAATAACATACCAGACAATCTCCTTAAAAATAGGGAAGTAGAGAGTAAAGATTAATATAACTTAATTTAAAACTGCAGATGTTCGGGCTGGCCCAGTGGCGCACTGGAGAGTGCGCCGCTTGGGAGCGCGGCGGCGCTCCCACTGAGGGTTTGGATCCCATGTGGAGACCGGTTCCCGCTCACTGGCTGAGTGCGGTGCGGGCGCAACACCAAGGGTTGCGATCCCGTTGCCGGTCCCTGGCACGGGCGCAACACTGAGGGTTGCGATCCCGTTACCGGTCAGTAAAAAAGACAAAAAAAAGGAAAAAAAAATAAAAATTAAAAAAATAAAAATAAAACTGCGGATGTTCAATAATATTTGGGATGAAGAATCAGTTCAAGATACAATGATGAAAAGTAATGTATCTCATAAGCATTAGAATTAAATGATTTTCCTGGAGGTAACAGAAAGAATATTACTGCAATATAATTCAGTAATGATAGAAATAAAAACCTTCTAGATCTTTTTTTCAGTGACTCCCAAGTTGAAATCTGTTGGAATTACTTTAAAAGAATCATTTAATTACTGGAACTACTTATATTCTATATTCTGATTACATCTTATTACATAAAGTGGTATTTATTCTCTGCACATACATACAAAATTGATTAAATTGGTTGGCCTTGGCAGTTTTGCCCTTTATTAGCTCTTCAAGGACTATGAAACTGGCAAGTACATATGATACTGACCTCTAATATGCAGATTTTCAGAGATGATAGACTAGTTAACTGAACAACATATTTACAGTAGAACATGCAATAGAACTAAAACTGAAAGAAGGACTCCTATAAAAGATAAGGATTTCTCTTATCCCTTTAAGGACATTTGATTGGACAATAGAGAAACTCTAATTAGTAAACAGAATAGAAAAAAATACAATCAATAAAGTTAAACTGTCCTTTAGATCCACAAGATTTTTATTTTTTGTTTCTCAATCATTCCTCAAGTCCAAAAGCATAATCTTATGCACAAATCATTTGTGAAAGTAGACATTCCAGAATTCTGGAAAACTAGAGGCAGAGACGCTATTCAGGTCAGATTTGTACACCCCCCCCCCCAAAAAAAAAGATGTTGTCAAACTGATGAGTTAGTTCTAGAAATAGGATGTCCCAGATTCACGTTCAAGTGTACAAGTTTCTTATTAAAAATATAGATTGTGTGGGTAAATATATGCAGATATAAGCCCAAGTGCAAAAGGCTGTGGTGCAGCACAAAATTAGGCTTCTCAGATCTAGAAAGATATAGCCATGTACACAAGATAATATTCATAGTAATATATAACATGTATATAAAGTTGGCTACGTGCCGGTCACTGTACTAAGTGCTTTACATATATTTATTTACTTAATCCTCTCAGTACATATGTAAGTAACCTTAATTACTCCCATCCTACAGACAAGAAAATTGAGGTACATAGGTCACAGTCCAGAATTTAAACACCACACAGTTGGCTAAATGTTTCAAAAATCAAAGCTTACAAAACCCAGATGAGATAGGCACCATTAAAAACCCCTTCTTATAGACCAAAAAGCTGAGGCTCAGAAAGGTTCCTAGGTGACCTGGCACTCGTGGAGCCAATATCTGATAGTTTTAAACTTCACACATAAGACTAATATAATTTCAAGGAACGATTTGACTAAAAATAAACTAGAACTAATAAGAAAAATCTCCAAAGCTCGAGTTACTTTTGTTTGTTTGTATTACAAACCCTTGTATTGAGGCCTGTCAATAGATCGAAACCAGGGAGCTGCTCTGCTACATAGAAGCAGGCTGTCTGTGAATGACTCTTAATTTTAATATACCAGATTCAATACCTGAATACCATAAACATACTTGTGAGTATTTAACAAATCATTAAATGAGACAATGATTATAAAGAGCTTAGTAAACTCAGAAGTGTTTCACAAATATCTATTATTTTTTATTTATTTTTATTGAATCAAATTGATTATATTTGGGGGGGCTCAACATTGAGATATGTTGATCGAATCAATATTACTAGCATATATATTGTTACAAATCATAATTATTCTTTATGCCCCTTGTCCTATCTCTCTCCCCCCCCCCTTCTAATTACCCTAGATTTCTTCTCTCCTTCTGAAAGAATAATGGTTATCTGTTGAATTTGTTGCCTAGATGATCTGTCCAATGCTGAGAGGTGTGATTTGCCTAAGTGATCTGTCCAATGCTGAGAGGTGTGATCAGGTCCCCCAATATTATCATAATACTTCTTCTGTCACTCTGAAATGGGCTTTGTGGAGAGACATCCTCTTCTTTATCTCTCCTGGTGACTCTCCTTGGGTCAATGCACTCCAGTGGTTGGTGGACCATCCGTGTGGTGGTTCTGGTGTCTAGCCACTTTTGGGCCAGCCACGGTTATTGTGGTGGTTGTGGTGGGCCACCCACGTGGAGGTGATGTTTTTGGTATGCTCCTTGGTAATGGCAGTGTGCCTGGTTGTGTGGTGTGTCAGGTCCCCAGCTCCATACCTCAGGTCCCTGGGCATGTCCCGAGGTCCTGGTGCTGTGTGCCTGATGTTTTTGGTATGCTCCTTGGTGCTGGCAGTGTGCCTGGTTGTGTGGTGTGTCTGGTCCCCAGCTCCATACCTCAGGTCCCTGGGCATGTCCCGAGGTCCTGGTGCTGTGTGCCTGGTTGTGGGAGGAGGGTCCAGTCCCCTTCTCCATTCCTTGGGTCCCTGGGTGGGCCCTGAGGCACTGAAACAGTGTGCCTGGTTGTGGGGGGGGGTCTGGTCCCCTTCTCCATGCCACGGGTCCTCAGGCGGGCCCTGAGGTGCTGGCGCAATGTCCCTGGTCATAGGAGGGGGGTCTAGTCCCCGGCTCCATACCTCGGGTTACTGGGTGGGCCCCAACGCACTGGTGCGGTGTGCCTGGTTGTGGGGGGGTGTCCGGTCCCTTTCTCCATGACTCGGGTCACTGCGTGGGCCGCGGGGCACTGGCATGGTGTGCCTGGATGTGGGAGTGGGGTCTGGTCCCAGGCTCCAATGTTGGGTTCCCAGGCAAGCCCCAAGGCGCTGGTGGTGTGCCTGGGCCGGAACTACTTTTTTGTCCTTTGCTTACTTCTAAAACGGGGGAACTTCCTGTGGGAACCAGTACTTGAGCTGAAAAAGTCTTGGATGCACTGTTTTTTTGTTGTTGTTGTTGTTTTTTCTTTTTGTCTTTTTTCGTGACTGGCAACGGATCGCAACCCTCAGTGTCGTGCCCGTACCGGACTGGGACCGGCAACTAGATCGCAACCCTCGGTGTCGCGCCCGCCCCTCACTCAGCCAGTGAGCAGCCGGTCTGTATGTGGGACCCAAACCCTTGGCGGGAGCGTCGCCACGCTCCCAAGCGGCGCACTGTAGCAGTGCGCCACCAGGCCGGCCCTGGATGCACTGTTAACCTTCTGGTTTATTCTAAATGTTTCTCAACATATGCTATTTGGTAGGTTATAAAGCTAGTGGAAATGGGAGTTTAAATCTCCTCTCGTGAAAAATATACCTAATATTACAAAGAATTCTTTAAAATGAACTATATTTTCCAGAGAAGTCTTTCATCATTCTTGTGTGTTATTACCTTCTTCAAGATCTTATTTTTCTAACCTTTTTTTTTTTTTGGCATGGCTATTGAAAAATAAGTGACGATATTAATATAAGTCCTTAAAAGTAAAAACTGCAGAGCCTTGGAAATTGCTAAACACATGCCAATAATCACCACTGGGAAATGGTTACACATGTTGTTAGATAACTAATCATTCACAGATTGTTTTAGGTCAGCTCATTCTAAAAAAAACACATAGGTATTAGAAACTAGTTTAAGGGAGGGAAGGAGCTCTGGATGGCCTTTTACTGGCAATGAAACGCTCTGGCCTAAAAGTGCCACCTCTCACTTCCCTGCAGAACTCATTATCCAGAACTGGAATTAGTTACAAGGCTCCATCTAAGCATGTGGGAGTCAGGAAATGCAGTCCTACCACAAACCCAAAAGGGGCTGTGGGAAGACAGAGCTATCTAGATGACAGCACTAATGGCTGCCACATCTTGAAAGACACAGAGATAATTATGTACGAAGAAAATGTATGTAGAGAAAACGCCAAAGTCCATTTGAGAGGAGGTATAACTGAGCGGGATGTTGAAAGACAAGCAGATGAAAAGTCCTCCAAGCCTCAGGGAGAATGCGTGCAAAGGAGTCTCAGGGAGAATGCGTGCAAAAGCAAAAAGAAGGGAATAGCCTAGTGTGTTCGAGGCGTGGCTGGACAGAGGTCAGTGGTGGAGCAGCAAGAGGTGAGTGGGAAGGACAAGAGGGCCAACTGGTGCCAGATTCTGTGTCTCCGCAAAGAATTTGGACTTCATTCTGCAGACAATGAGGGGGAGTGCTTAAAGGTTTTAAGAGAGGATAACACACGATCAGATCTGCATTACAGCAAAAAAGCTCTGAATGCAGGGTTGGGGTAGACTAGAGCCCTGAAAGCAGAGAGACCAGTACCAGAAGAGAGATGCCAAGAGCTGACCTAGGATTCAGATAGAATAATGAAGACATGAGATGCTTTCTGCGAAGGATCAGGTTATGGCACAGAGTATTGCAAAAACCATAGAGCAAATTGGTGCCTGTTGCTCCTGGGTCCTTCCTCGATCCCCTCTTGTCATCCCTTGATCTTATTTTCTCCTAGACTTTTTGTGTTTTGACTCCAACCCCAAAGAGATGGGCAAAATCATCACTAAGAAGGTGTTTCTTCCACATACGTTCATTCACCTCACTTTATTTCTGGCCACTGCTGGTCAGCTCTGTCCAGCCGGCATTCCTTTCCACTGTAGACATCATCTAGCTACAAGGGAGGTAGATTAGTATCTCAGAAGGGATTAAATATACTCCCTGACCAGTATCTAGTGGTTGGGTCCTGCCTGCTGGGGCCTAATGCTTCTCAAATGTCTTTTGCTGCTCACAGGAGGATGACCTTTGAGCCCCTGCCCAAGCACTCATAATCTACTTTTTCCCAGCCATGGGACTGGCTCTTCATTTTAGTTCCAATTTTGTGGGTTTCCTGCCTTCAGAGGATTGGGGTTCAGCCACACACACCTGGATTTCCCAATGGTCATCCCCTGTCCCTCACTTCAGTGCAGAAGTTCCCAGAGGGTTGTCTTTGAACCCCTGTGGGGGTCACTGAGCCCCTTTCAAGAGATCTTCAAGGTCAAAACTATTTTCACAATAATACTAAGATATTTCCCTTTTTCCGTTCATATTTTCACACAAACTTGACTTAGAATTTTCCAGAAACTAATATCACAAAACATGTCAATATCTGGAAGATCTAAGTTACTTAGTGGAATATTTTCCAAATGATCAATGTATGATGTTACAAAACATATATGTGTAAAAGAAAACATTCAAAACACAAGATAGACCAATGGATTTTAACATTACTGAAATACGTAAAGTTTGTTGATATGCGTTCATATTCCACATTGCAACTAATCTTTAAGAAGCCACCACATGTTGAGTTTTGGTGTAGTACTAATGAAGAAGAACCACAATTATCTGGAAAAAGAAACCTATTAAAATATTTGTCTTTTTCCCAAGTACACACCTATATGAGGCTGGGTTTTCTTCATATACTTCAGGTGAAACAACATATTGTAAGATTGGCTGCAGAAGCAAATTTAGGAATCCAGCTCTCGTCTGTTAACCAGACACTAAAGAGATTTGGATAAACATAAAACAAGGCCGTTCTCACTAAATTCTTTTGTTTTGAAAATAAAAGTGTTACTCATGTTAACAGGTAAACGAACAAAAAAAAGAAACTAGTTTGAGAGGAGAAAGTCCAAAAAACTTTAGTGTCCAAAAAGCTGTGACTACCATCTTCACATTTAAAACCTATAAAAAGCAATAAATACAAATTCCAGAGTTCTAGGCATTCACAAATCTGAAATAAGAACCAGAAACTTCATTATAATTAGACCCTTTTTTTTTGTATGAAATACTCATTGATCAGCAATTTCCCTTTGATACCTGGCATGACCATAATAAGCCTAACACTAATTATTCTATGTTTGATTAAATTTTTGGATTATAATAATCATAACTACCACAAATTGTAGTACAAAAGCTAAAATATAACTTAGTAAATAGGGGTCAATTAATTTTGCAAAGCTAATCAATAGACAAAAGTGGTTTGGTATTTTTGACAGGAATGAACTTGGCAATAATGAAGGAAGATACTCAAGTCTATTCTCCAAATACTATACTTTAAAAAAATGTTTTACTAATACATTTACTTCTATTATTCATTGACCAATTTAATGAGCTCCTACTTTATGCCAGGCATTGCTCTAGATGCTAGGAATAAAGTAGTGAATAATAATTAAAAAAAACCTTGGGATAATGGTACTTAACATTCCATATGGGCAGACAATAAATAGTATACAGTATATTTGGTGGTGATAAGTGTTTTAAAGAAAAATAAAGCAAAGAAGGTAACATTTGAAAGATCTGAATAGGAGACAGCAAACCTTGTAGCTATATGAGGAAAGAGTCAGTGGAAAGAGGTGAGCAGAGAAATAAAATCTGACCTACATTTCTCTGGCTACTATAATTGAAAATAGATGGAGGAGAAGGGCAAGGCAAAGAGCAGGGAGATCAGTTAGAAGGCTTTTGCAATTATCCAGATAGATGTTGGCACTGGGACCAGACTGATAGTGGTGGAGACGATAGGAATGATTCTAGATATGTTCAGAAGGTAGAGTCACTAGGATTTTGTGAAGAGGAAGATGTAAGGTATGAGAAAAGCATGGGAGGATGGAGTTGCTATCAAATGAGATGGAAAATACTGCAGAAAAAGGGAATTCTAGGGGGAAGATTGGAACATGTATTCTTCTCCCTTGGGACATCTAAGTGACTGACAAAGTCCACTAGGCAGCTGGATAAGTGACTGGATAAAATCGCCAAGCAACTGGGCATGGAAAGAAAAAGAGAAGACAAGGACCAAAGTCTGAGGAATTCTAGTGGTAAGAGGGTAAAGACGATGAGGAAGAATCAGCAAAGATTAGAAGGGCAGCCAGTGAAATGACCAGGAGACCGCCAGAAGAATGTGGTGCCAGAAGCCAAGTTAATTAACAAGAGGACTGAGAATGAGCCGTTTAGCTACAGGGAGCAACTGGTAATTAACCAAAGTGGTTCAAAACTTGATTGAAATGGATTTTAGAGAGGAGGAAGTATAAGCAATTTTGGTTTTAAAGAATAAATAGATCCAAAACCTGTGCTTTGTGATTAACTATTAATTTGTATTATTAGTAAGACTCAATATCAATAGAAATTAGCATGAACTTGAAAGTTGAAAGTCTGAATGTAAATTCCCATTTACTATTAGTCCATAACTAGTGCATTCTTAAAAAGAGCTGTCATTGCCTTTGTTCTCCTGGCTGTAAAACTATTTTTGAGTTATTTTTGCTTGGTGCTTTAGGGACCAGTTACCATATTTACATGCTAAAATTTATTTGGAGTTTTACACAGATTAAAAATGTGTTGGGTGGGCCGGCCCATGGCTCACTCGGGAGAGTGCGGTGCTGATAACACCAAGGCCCCGGGTTCGGATCCCATATAGGGATGGCCAGTTAGCTCACTGGCTGAGCGTGGTGCTGACAACACCAAGTCAAGGGTTAAGATCCCCTTACCGGTCATCTTTTTAAAAAAAAAAAAAAATGTGTTGGGTGAGTGAGGAAGGTTTTAGTTATTGTTCTAGAAATAATATGTGGTATCTTCTAAAATCTATGGAAGTATTTGGTTTTGTAGTTAGAGAAAATAGTTGTTAACTCTAAAAGCTTTTCCAAGGCCAAAAAGCAATTCAAAGGTTTGAGCCCCAAATGCAATTTCTATGCCACATTTAATACATATAACATGAAAAGTAAATCTCTAGACACTGAGCACAAGTGAATATCAAAATGTACCAGCAAACACCTTAAGCTTTGCAATGTGAAACAGATGCTGAAAAATAAAGTACTGATAAGTCATGGCTCTCTCTAGGCAAAGAATAAAAATTATAAGACTAATGGTCTATTGTGTAGTATTAACTGTTACTTCTTTTTAGATCTGCTGCTACAGAAACAGTAACTGGTGTGGAAGCATACACAAGGTGAGCATTAACAGAGCTCATGTCCCAAACTTTATCAATTACTTGATTCTGTTCAGCTTGGTTAAGCATATTATGAGTGTTAGAGAATAATTCAAATAACCTAATGGATTATTTTAAAGTTAGGTTTTCCCTTCTTTAACTTTACAAATATTTTTTGTACCTTCACATATTCAAGTGCTTAAGGCACAAGGGGAGACTGAATTTGGAAGAAATACCTGACTTTGGAACAAAGTAAATATAAACATACAAACAGCCAAACTGATTAAAAGAATCAAGAATACAGTAAAAGCAAAAAGTCCATGCTGGGCTATTCGCACCTACGATGCTAAGTCAGTGGGTAACTAAAGAAAAACTTTCTTTCAATTTATTCAACAGTAACATACAGATAATAAAAACTGATTCAAACTCTGAAATACTTACCTATTAATTCTATGAGATAAGGGAATGAGAGCTGTCATAGTAATAAAAGAACTATAAGCCTGCGTTAATTAAATAGTCCATATTAATTCACAGCACGCAACCATCAACAAACAAAAATGCTATAGTACTAGAGATTCATTCACATATATGGTTTGATCCTTCTACTAACTCTCTGTTACCTCAAGCTAGTAACTAAGCTTCACTGGGCCTCAGTTTCTAAATTTACAAAACAATAGGTTAAAATAGATGATTTCTTCTAGTTCCAAACATCTGACTCTACAATTAATGTCAAAAAGTAAAACTAAAAAAAGCACTAAGTGTTAAGTATTAAATGAAAAGAAAGGCAAATGTTAATCTGGTAAGATAAGTCAGGATTTATTTATTTTTGTTGTTTTCCTCAGTGTATTCTAAATCTTAAAAGTTTACTTTCATTGTCATTCAATTTAGTGAATAAGACTTCTAAACAGAATTTCAGTTAGTCAGGTACACACCTGATTGCTTACCCCAAAGTGGGAGGTTTTGATATTGTGGGAGTACAGTGATGATCATAATGCTCCTAAAACTTAAAGACATTAGCTTTCTTTGAAAAAATCGAGACTGGGATTTTCCCCAAACCTAATTTACCAAAAAAGGTTTTCAGAGCACTGATCATTATAGTTTCTCATCTACCAAGGCTCAAGACATACACATGCATTCAAAGTCATAGATACTTGTAAAAAAAATCCCATGTTTTTTAGATTAATCTACTTTCGAATTAGGAGGGTGGAAATGAGTTTCAAGGAAATTAATCAATGTTTTCATTCAGTTTCTATCTTTCTATTCCAATGTTAAAACTCTTCATATTCTCGTATTTCGAATTAGGAGGGTGGAAATGAGTTTCAAGGAAATTAATCCATGTTTTCATTCAGTTTCTATCTTTCTATTCCAATGTTAAAACTCTTCATATTCTCGTATTTCATCAAACACAGTTAAATAGGATTATAAAAACATACCTATATAATCACATCATCTGATCCATTAAAACTCAGCTATTTATACAAATATGAGGTTATTTCAAAAAGTTTGCAGAAAAAGAGAATTAAAAGATAATACAAATCCACAAACTTTTTGAAGTGCCCTCATATGTTTCCAGATTAATTCTTTTGAACTTTATTCTACTTGTCACCCTAATTTATTTCTGCTTTTCCCATTTCTTTATTTTAATGAACATCCTTTAAGTGCAGTCATTTCACTGCTGTTTTTCTTCTTATGAGGTTCTCTACATTTTATGAAAGAAATATTTATTCGACATCTGCCAAGCATCCTTTGTCTTCTGCTTCAAAGACCTATGTGAAAAAACTTTCTCACTCATTATGAAGCTTCATCTTTCTCAGAAGAATTTCTACTAGAGAAAACAAACAATACGAAATAAAACTTCCTTTTAGATTAAAATAATTGAATTTTAACTTAAGAGATTTTCTGGATATCCTGAAATTAAGTAAAAGCATATGCAAGTATATTAACAGATGGACTTTGAGAATTATAAATCTTTCCCCCATGTCTGAACTTTTCATCTTTGTCTTTCTGTGCTGCATTCTGAGATAATCTATAGCTTAAATGATTTTGCAGCACATTAATTTCTTCTCTATCCATGCTATACTCTCTGCTATGCAGGTATTAATATTAGTTAATTTACCCAGGACAAAAATCTCTCTGGTGTTTTATGTAATGTGTGAATTTATGTAAGGTATGCATTCACAAGGAGGAGGACAATTAAATGGCTGTGCTCACATGTCATCTTGAGCCAGTCTCAAAGAACTCAGTAATATTTAACAATGGTAATTTAATGTAAGTCTTGTGATAACATATGTGGGACTTATTTTAAACTTTAAACATTACAAACACTAATTTGAGAACTGATTCCCAAACTATTTAAATACTTAGTAATAAAAACTTACCTGGGAAAGCATCAAATATAATTCTGTCTCCAGGAACAGACCCACTAGGAGGAGCCAAGATTTCAACTTTCTCTGGTGAGCTAGCACACATCACCATCGCTTGAGATAGTACTCCTCTCATCTTTGCAGGTTTCAGGTTACAAAGTAAAATCACCATCCGATTCTGCATCTGTGTGAAACATAAAGAGGTCACTAAAGATGTACAGAGATTTAGAACAATCATATCTAGAATACACATAGGTATACCTAATATGCTAAATATCAAATGTTCTACTTTTGTGGATATATCTTTGTGTGTGTGTCTAAAATAGTTTACTGTTGTTATGAAGACATGAATAAACATGGGGAAAAAAAATCCTCCACACTGACAATGCATTATGGTTGAAAGACCAGAGGACTTTCAGTTAAATATTTATTGAATGAATAAATAAATGAGTGAAACAGATTTGGTTTTAAATTTCAGCTGCCATCTAGGAATGGTAATGTATAAAGCTGACCTTCCTGTTCCCTTGAAAAATGAGGGAAACATTAAACAGTTGCCATAAGGTTAAATCATGCAAAGCATTTAGCACTAAATAAATGCATACATTTACACGTGTGCATGTTTGCCCTACACATTTGGTTATTTCCAACACTATGCATGATTTATTTCCTAATTTTAAAAAAATGATGATTTAACAACTCAAACATTATGCACACTGCAATTAACATGTAGGGTTATTTCTACAATTTGTTATAGAAGTGAATACAAATTTCTTTAATCTTCAAAAGTTGAAGTGACTTAATTTTTTCCCCAACTAGCAAAAATAAGGAATACAGTTCTTTAAATTTTCTCTACAGATTTAAAATAAAACATACAAGAGAACCATTGCTGCAGGGGGTAGAAAGATGCACTCTGGATAAAAAGGCTTTACAAATAAACGTTATGTGTGAATTTATTCCTAAATTCTGATGTAAAAAAATAGATGTAAGACTCAAATTCAGAATGACTCTTTTTAGGGGGACTTCATGAATAATACTCCTCTTCCAATGCTTCAAACAAATACCTTGAAAATGTACTTGTCGTAAAAAAATAGATGTAAGACTCAAATTCAGAATGACTCTTTTTAGGAGGACTTCATGAATAATACTCCTCTTCCAATGCTTCAAACAAATACCTTGAAAATGTACTTGTAATACATGTGAACTTAAAAAATCATAGGAAAAAATGTATAAGAAAAGCAACAGAGTTAGCTAGATGCAATTCTTTATGGATACAATGATAGCTGTGGACCTTTTCCTTAGAAAAACATACAACCTGCAAAATTTGGTATGCAATGTTAAGGGCTAAGTGCCCTGGCTTTATAGAATGCTTACGAGTAATGTCATGATGGGTTAGATATTTACATAAATAGCTTTGCTTTTGGCTGTGAATGATAACTTCTGGAAGAGAAATCATCAACTTATGAGAACAGAAGTCCAAATGAGGAGGAGTATTTCCAATTTAAGCTGGCTCACAATCAACTGGTTCTTTTCTCCAGGGTTCCTTATGAACCTAACTTGGGAGTTCTGGTCCCATAAAAAAAGAACGTTAAAGGGATAAAAAGCACATGCACGTGCCAAGTCTATCTCTTTGTCAATAGATAAGAGAAACTTTTTTACTGATCTCCTTAAATTCTATCTTCCCTTCACCAACAGAGGAGCCAGAATGATCCTATTAAAATGTGATGTACACCATGTTACTACTTTGCTCAGAAATCCTCCAATGGTTTTCATGTCACTCAGAATAAAAGCCAAACTCTTTACAATGATCTATAAGACCTATGCCATTTGGCAAACTTATCTCAGATTTCACCTCCCATGACTTTCCACCTTCTTTACTCTGTCTAGTCACACTGATCTCCCACTGTTCCTAGAACATCCCAGGCATATATGTATCCCAGGGATGTATGTATCCCCCTGAAATGCTCTTCAGCCAGAAAGACATATGACTTGCTCTCTTTATTTTCTTAGACCTTTACTCAAATATCACTTCCTTTAGGAGGCTTTCTCTGGGTATTTTATATAAAATGGCAACATGATCCTAGCCTCAATACTTCCTAGATTTTTTCCCAACTTTACTTTTCTCTTGGCACTTATAACTATTTTACATACTATATATTTACTTATGTCTTGATAATCTTCTGACTCCCCCATAGGAATGTGAACTTTATAAAGGCATGGCTAATTTTTTTTTTTAAACTCTGTCTACCTATTTATCTATTTAATTTGCTGCTATATCTTTTGTCTAGAATCATGCCCTGTACATTGCAGGTACCCAATTAATATTTGCATCTAGAAATATAAATGAATGAATGTAGGGATTTGCCAAAGTTTGCAAAGCCAAGAAGCAGCAGAGTGGCATTGAACAGAGCGGCAGAGCTATCTTAATGTTGAAGTCCATATTCTTTGCAATATCTCTCAAGTACCACGGAGCAGAGGAAATAGGTAGATGATTCAAATTACTATAGAAGACATATAGAAAAAGCAAACTAAAAATGATTACTGTATTTGACTCTTTATTAAATAGATTTTTTTAAAAACCATTTACTTCTTCAAGAAGGTAAATACAGCACTCGAAGATGAAGGAAGAGAAAGGAAGAAAGAAAGTAAACTTGTGTTAAGAGGGCTTGAAAGCTTGTAAAGAAAAAATAACACGAGTCAGGAAACATTGCTCTGAAGGGTTTTCACCATGGTGTATCAATATGCTTTTAAAATGGTTACCATGCAAGGATATTCTTCATGAAATATACCATCACTACTTTTCACATATTCCAAATACCCAAGTCTATTTCCACTATAGAAATCATTAAATTTTGAATAGGGAGTAACATAAACTGTAGCCACAGTTTGTTTTCTAAAATATTGCTACATAAAAGCACACACCTTGGTGCTAAACCCACCAGAAGAGAGGAAGAGTTGGGATTTCAAACTCTGAGCTCTGCCTCACAATCAGTTTCTTTATGAAACACTTAAAATCCAAACTTCACTGACTCAGATAATTAAGCATTGAAGACCTAAAAGAAATGAGCTTGTTAAGTAGGAAGTGGAAAAAATTACTTCCCTGCTCTCTTGATCGACAGGTCAATATTGTTCCATCATCTGTACTGTGTTCTGGTAGTGCTGAAATTAGAAAGCTGAAACAATAGCCCAGACCAGGAATCAAAAGTCAAATTATCTATAAGGCAGGTAAAGGAAATAAGTAAGTTACCCTAGATAGAAAAAGCAAACAGCACTCTTGTTTTCCTGAGACATGGTATGAGAAATAGTTCACTCTCCTCATAACCTTCCATTAAGTATAACACTAGCAGAAGAATAATGATAAACATCAAACAACTGACTCTCCACCTCAGCTTTGAACCTCTACCTCAACTACGGAATGGTTGAAACTGTGGTGAAGAGTATAACTTCCACCTAAAGGGGTTACCCACTATTAAGCCTCAGCCAATTTCTGCCTTCAGAAAATACCAGAGGGGTGCAAGGGGTAAAGGTGGGGTTCAGCTCTGAAATTTACTTTTTTATTTTTTCTGAATGATCTGTTGGAGTTTATTATACTTACTTGAAAACCTGATGATGTTAAATGTAACTTAATCTTTATAAAAATTTTTAGATGTATAATAAAATTATAAACATCTTCTTGAGTACAGCAATTTTAAGTATCTGGTTGGCATCTCCCTGTCATCCAGCTGAGATCTACGATGCCTAGATCCCCAAATTGATTTTATTAAATTAAAAAAAATTTTTTTTTTATTTGACACATTGTAATAGCACATTATGGGATACAATCTGATGTTTAAATACATACATGTTATATAATGATCAAATCAGGGTATTTAGCACATCCACCTCTCATGTATTTACCATTTCTTTACAGTGAGAACATTCAAAAGCCTCTCTTCTAGCTATTTTGTAATACACAATACCTCACTATTAACCATCATCACTCTACTGTGGAACAGAATACCAGAACTTATTCCTCTCGTCTAATAGTAATTCTGTATACCCTGTGATCCACCTCTCCCCATCCTCCCTCCTCTTCCCCCTCACCCCCAAGTGTCTGGTAACCACTGTTCTACTCTCTGCTTCTATATTATCGGTTCTGACTTTTAAAGAATTAAGACATCTGGATTTTCATGTGAAATTCCATGTAGAACTATTTTAAATACTACGAGAGATAAACTAAAACTTTCTGGTATTGCATTCCTTCCATGACACAAGAGTTTGTGACTTATGACCTCGATCATGTGTATGTCACTAAAAACTGCACAGTACCTGCAGTTAGAAGCCTCAAGACTGATTAAACCTCACCTTGAATAGTAAACAGTAAAGCTGACCAGTGTAGAGATTAAGGGCAATTGGCCTTGGAGTCAGATGAATGAGTGTATACTACGTATGTGCACAAGTTGCTTCACTTCCTAAATGTCATCTGTAAATGGGAATGATACTACTTAAAAAAGTTCTTGTAAATAAAATAGTGCTACGTTAAAATATATTAAGTACTTTAAAAATAACAGCCATAATTATCATTTTTTTAATCATTGTTCCATAATGACATCATTCCTTGATTTTGTTCAAAATCATTGTTATATAAAGCCAAAAAGCACCAATCTAAAAGTATGAGAACCAGTTTTATTTCTCTATAATGCAAGAAATATTTTCATGCTTAAGGAAAAAAGGAAAGAGGATCATGGAGATTAAACTTGCAATATTTAATGGCATTCCTTTGTTAAAAAACTGGATATTTTATTGTTTCTTAGACATTTAAAATATATATATAGTTTTTTATATAAAATACAAAACTAAAAACATTTTAAAAATAGAGAAAAATAATACATACTTTCTTCTTTCTATCCTCACGAAGTCTATCTAAATACACAGATCTTTTGCAGGTTTTTAGTGGTTTTATACACCTTATTTTGTGGAATCCATCATAGTCAAACTAATCAATTAAATTAATCAATACTGGCTTATGTCATGAGGTCATCTGATATGAAATTATAATAGAAAGACATCAGGAAAGAGGGAACAAAAGTGACATATGTATGCAACAGTAATTTTGGTGCAGATTACCTCTTCAAGAGGAACATGATTCACCAGGCCACTAACAACTGTTCTTGGGGCCATTTCTCCAACATCTACTTCTTCCACATACAAAGAATCTGCATCAGGATGTTTTTTGGCAGTTATGATGCAACCAATTCGAAGATCCAGACGGGAAACATCTATTGGCTTAGAGTCGGCACTTCCTGCTACTGATAGCTGTTTTTTCTCCTTCTTCTCTCCTAAAAAAAGTATTTATGAATGGGCAAACATCAGAAGTAAAACAAGAACATGCTATGAAAAACCACGGTACTGGTACTGATGAGCTTAAAAGAGAGAAAAAAAAAATGTTTTTCTCTTACCTTTGCTTAATTAATAACAAAGGAAAGAATTAAAGTCAAAACATCTTAAATTCTATTTTAGCTATTTCTCTGTAACATTTCTAGTTAAAGACACAAACCAAATCTGGCCTGCTGTCTGTTTTTGTAAATAAAGTTTTACTGGAACACAACCATGTCCATTCATTTACATACTATCTATGGATACTTTTGCACTATGGCAGAGTTGAGAAGTACTGACAGAGACTTTATGGCCCTCTAAAGCCTAACATATTTACAATATGGCCTTTTAGAGAAAAAGATTGCCTTTCCTGAAACAGGGCTTTGGAAAATCCTTTAAAATTTTTTACTGTGACTCTCTGGAGGGTGAAAAATCCTTTATTTAGAACGAACATCACAGCCAAATGATTGAATGAACTACAGTGAAATACAATTTCACTGATAAAATGTTTCTCTCCTCAGTTATATACATTAGTAAGTATACAATCAATTCCTCCATTTCTCAGATTTCCCTGAAGACTTATGAGGACTTTAGGTTTATCCATAGCAACTATTTAAGTAAAAGAGAATATTTTATTATAATTATATTTTGATAATTCTTTTATTTATATGCTGATAATGTAACTCTTATTAACATGCAAGTACTTTAGCCCCTAAGTCAAAATGCTACATGCAAAGAGGATTCATATTCCTCACATTTACAATTAGCTTTTCTGGGAAAAGGAACATAAAATCAAAATTAAAATGTATTTACCTTCTAATCTGCAGGGTAGAGATAAGCTACCTGTAGCTTGGAAGCATTCTTTGTAAACTATACCTCTGTTCAGCAAATATTTACTGAGTACTAAGGCACTGAAAATGGTAAGATGAATGGCCCATGCTGTCAAGGTACTCAAAATCTCTTTAAAGGAAGATAGACATATAGATAATGAACATGTGATAAATATTACATATACAAAGAAATATAGAAGCACAGAGAAGAATAATTCTGCATGGAGCAGGAAAGGATTCTGTGTAAAGAACATTCACAATGTATACAATGATTGCTTACAAAAGAGGAGATAGCTAGTTAAAAATACTGGGCAATTTTTAATCTCATTAGCAAGCTTTAAAAAATACCATTTTCCATATAACATATTAGCAAAGATTTTTTAATGGTAAAAATCCAATTATAGAAATAGACATACAAAATTATTAGAACAAAATATACCAAAAATCTTAATAGTTACCTTTGTGTGATATACTGCAATTATGTACCACAGAATGATGTTTTAGTCAATGATGAACTGTATGCATATGCAACAGTGGTCCTACAAGACTCTAATGGCTACACCATACAGCCTAGGTATGCAGTAGGCTATATCATGTATATTTATGTAAGTACACCTCGTGATGTTTGCATTTCTCAGAATGTATCTATCCCCCATCATTAAATAACAGATGACTGTATGCAAGAAAATACCGTAGTTTAACAGTCCGTTACATCTATATCCATATATATTTTTTAACTTTAATCTACTTCCTAGGCATTGAAATACCTTTATCAGGAATCCACATTCAAGAGGTAATTGTAATATTAAAATCTACACAAAGAGCTTTGTTAGTTATCATTAAGGGATTTCAGATGTGTTTCATTGACAAATGAATGATGCTCAAGACATGTGGCTGTCTAGAAAGACTGTATAAGAACCAGAGCCCTTGCATGAGCAGAATAGTAGAATCTGGAAATCCTAGCAGCTAAACAACTACAGAACATCTCTCTATAACCAGCACTATACAATATAATAGCTGCCAGCCACTATAGCTATTTAATTTAAAATAATTAAAACTAAATTAGAAATTCAGTTCTTTAGTCACATTCACCACATTTCAAGTGCTCAACAGCCATATGTGGCTATTGGCTATCACATCAGACAATACAGATACAGAGCATGCCATCATCATAGAAAGTTTCATTGGACAGAAGGGTTCAGGACCTAAAGCTTCTTCTGGTCTTGTGTGCTCTCCATTCCCCAACAGGAGGACTCTGCTGCCTCATCTGACTGAGGCAAATGGTTGATTAATCTTGCATTCAGAATAACAGCGCATTTTTATTAGAGAATACAGACTACCAAATTTGTAAGAACAGCTACATGATTGTTTTGTGCCTTCTTCTTTATAAATTTTATAAAGTGGAAGAATTAATCTGACTTGATTTCAAATGTAATCATACCACCTAGTGGTGAAGTTGTGTAGGACAGAATGTACAGCCCCTACCTATATCTAACCACTAGAAGCTACCATTTACCAAAAGGAACTGACAAATGCTAGATACTAAACTGGCTTAGGTTAGTTCACAGATCTCTCAGCCATTTTATATTTTCCAAAAAATTGTATGTTCCAATATCATATTGTTTCTAATTTTATTCGAGCACATAAATGTTTGAACTTTCTTTCTGATACCATTATTATCATCATCAAAAATACTGACATCTGATAAACATCAAGAATTAAATAAGCTTAAAAGTCAAAAAATACCTTTCTTTTCAATTTTCTCTTTCACCTTCTTTTCTTCTCCTCCTCCTTCTATCTGTTCTTTCACACCAGAAGACATGGTTGTTATTGGTGTGGACTGTATCACATTTTCAGACACTGCAGAATTAACTTGCAATGGAGTACTAGATGGGAATGGTATTTGCTTCACTGATATAGAAAATAAAATAGATTATGCCATTTATAATAAACCAACAAATAAGATGAAAAATATAGAATTGTAAATTACAAATACAAGGGGTCTTTCAAATGTCATGGAAAGTTTCACATTATATTTTCATCCTATTTTTCTATGAACTTTTGAAATACCCCCATATGAACTCTTCTTAAAAGAAAAATTCACTGTATTTGACTATCAAGTATCTATTATCTTAGATCATAGAAAGGCTACCAAGAAATTAAGTTATTTCAACCATTATTGAGGTAACAAAATAAAGGCATGATTCCTATTTAATCACTAATTACTAAACTGAAAAAAATGTAGATAACAACAATAACTAATATTTATGATGGACTCACTATATCTCAAACACTTTCTGAAATGCTTTATATAAATTAATTAACTCATGTAATTCTCATAAATACCCTAAGAAGTAGGTCTTATTCAGGTCCCCATTTTACAGATGATAAATCAGAGCCATCCAGGAGTTAAGAAACTGACCTATCACACAGTGAGTATAGACATAACGATTTGTACCCAAGCAGCCTATTTCCAGAGACTGCACTCTCACGGTTTGGCAAGACGGCAAGTTTTTCACTCAGGTTTTCTTTTATATTAAACAATCAGGTTGGAAGGTATATTAAAATTTGTCATTTGTATATTAGAATTAATGGAGAGACAGCATACCTGTACATAATTATATGTCAAAAACAACTTTTTTAATAAGAAAGGGAAGTCCTTCAGAAATGTTTTAAGATATTAAAAACAATTCACATACTCCAGGAAACATACAAACATTTGTCATTTGTATATTAGAATTAATGGAGAGACAGCATACCTGTACATAATTATATGTCAAAAACAACTTTTTTAATAAGAAAGGAAAGTCCTTCAGAAATGTTTTAAGATATTAAAAACAATTCACATACTCCAGGAAACATACAAAAATATAACATAATGAGGGATTTTGATGTGGCTTAGATTCTGGCCAACATTCAGACCACTTTTCTGAGGTATATCCCTGGAGGATATTACTCCTTTTACTAATGTGAATTCCTATTTTATTTTTCACCATTAGACAGAATTCACCACTTTAATTCAAACCACTGATTTGGTTTGCATTTCCTTGATAAAATTAGAGTTTAAAAGTCTAATGTTTACAGAGGCAATCATCTAGCACTGGGAGAAATGAAAAGCAGTTTTATAATGCTAATATTTTAACTGCTCATTTAATTCTGTACCTATATTCCAAATCTACTAGTCTTGGAAAGCATCAATAGTCTCAAATTTTCCATTGACAAATAATATTCTCTCTAGGTGATAGCTCTGAGCATACATCATTGATTTTTCCCTTATTTTTATTTAGCTAATTAAGGATAGAGTGTATACAAAAACATTCAAAATAATTCACTGACAGAATAATGGTCATAAGGAAGCAGTAACAGAGGCTTTCACTATACTTGAGCCTCCGCAACTCACCCGAGATTTCCTTTAACACAATCAAATGCCTTTCTATATAGTACTTTGAAACTGTAACAAAACTATTATTATTATTGTTTTTATAATAATGTAAATTTACCTGGCAAGTTTTAAAATTCAATAAAATTTTTAATTCTAATTACCATAAAAAACTGTAGTTGAAATGATAACTATCTGCTGACTAGATAAGTTAAAAATTGTATGATTTCAGGCAAATTATATCACTAAGCTTCAATTTCCTCATATATAAAAGAAGGATATTTGTGTAAAAATGTTTTTAAGGATAAAATAAATAATACATGTAAAACACTTGGCACACGGTGTTCTGCGTAAAAAAATTTTAATAAATTTTAATAAATGTTAACTAAATATTATAATGGCTAATTTTCAGTAAGTATTTATAGGGAACAGTGATGATCAAATGGAAATATAATACACAAAATTTAAAGTATAGGTTTTTCAACCCTAGCTTTGCCACTTTTTGTGTGACCTCGGGCAAATAATTTGCCTTTTTATGCCTCCATTTTCTCTTCTGAAAAAGAGGAGGAATGCACAGTATGGATTCTATAAAATGAGAAAACAAGCATAATACTCAACATAATAAACAATAAATGATATAAGTATTATTATAAATCAAAACAACCTATCATTTCTATATTTAATCACCTCCATTCTGAACTTCTGCCTGAATTAGCTCCTGTTTCAGTTCTTCAATTTCTTTCTTCAGTTTAGCATTTTCAACTCTAAGTTTCTTCTCTTCTCTCAAAGTTGCCTGCAAAACTAGGATGAAGGAAATCCAGTTAAAATATGTGTTTTTTCAAAGGTTTCTTATGCAACATTTTATTCTTTTACTTAAAAGAGAGAGAGAAAAAGGAAGAAAATCTGTGAAACAATAATGGAACAGACAAGATTTTGTTTATGAATCATTTTCCTAGCTTCTATAAAGATGCTTACTAAAATCAAATTACTACCTTTTCATCACTGTAGCTATAAAGGGCTGATGGTAAATAACTTAACAACCTGGCACAAAAGTGTCAATAACAAACTGTAAAAAAGAGAGATAAGTATTAGATATATTAAATTATATATTAAAAAGTCTGAGACCTAATAATAATACCACACAATGAAAAACTATTGTCATTTCTTTCTTTTTCATTATTACCTTTTAAAAGAAGCTGAATACCCTTGTATTTCTAACATCTCAGACTTGAGCTGGTCAAACATTCAATGAGTGAAATAACTTCAAAGATTTGCTCATAATAAAATGTATATGTTAAAGGAGAGCAATGGAGCATACAAAAATATAACAGAAAAACAATGGTTCTCAGCGAGGCTGGTACTGCTCCCTATGTGGGATTTTGAAAATCTGTGGGATTATTTTTGGTTGTCACAAATAATGGGAGTGACTACTGCCATTTATTGGGCATGGGCCAGGGATGCCAGATGTCCTGCAATATGCTGGATGTTACTAGAAAATGAAAAAGTCTCACATCCTGCAGAACTTTCCACTGGCCCATTATATATTTATATAACTGAAAATCCTATTAATACTTATTTGAGCCTAGATACTAACTACTCTTTATATATAAATGCAAAGTATTTTTAAGCATCTTTATAACTGAATTTTCCAGGAAACAAGTACCGTGTAAATCAAGAACAGATTGTACCTTGTTTTATTCAGAGCTTTACCTAAGGAATCATTCATCATTCTGAGTAAATTAAATATATCACTGAAAGATGCTCCTGGTATCTGTGCTGCCTACACAAAGGCAGACTGAATTTACCTGTACAAGTCAGCATTGTACCTCTTGCATTCTTGGTGATTCCATGTATATGAATCATGTAGCACATGCCCTTCTCATACTACCTCTGGTAGTATAGTCCTGTCAAAGTACTTACTTACTGAAATACACATTATCATTATTACTATTTATAAATTACTTTCTTTTTATTTCTCTCTATATTACATACAGGGTAAATACACATTTTGAAATTATGTATATAAGTTGCTTATTTTATGTAAGAAATATTTTCTTTCTAAGATATGAAGAGATTTTATAAAATATTTATAAAATGGGGTCAATGGAACTGACAACCATCAGGAGAGGCTATAAAAGAATTAAAAAAAAATTATCACAATTGAAATGCTACTCAAAATGCTAGGAAATAGCTACCCATGAGAAAAAAATTCAGTTTATAACACACATTATATCACACAAGCAACAATCACCTACAATCTTTCATCTTACTAATGGAAAGAAATATTAAGAATTTTTTTTAAGAAATAGGAAATTCCTGGGAAACATTATAAAAAGAAATAATTTAAATGATATTTTAAAATTAGGGAAAAAATCGGTAAAGGAAAATTATTTTGGAGAGTAAATGTAGGTTCATTCACCATTTCTTTACAATTGTTTTATTCAAAGCACATTTAAAACCTAATGTATATTGTTCTTTAGACTGGGGATTTTTTACAGTTTTATAATTTGTTTTGATTTTGCTTATCTTACCTTCAAATAAATGATTTATATATTAAGTTAAAGATTTCTGATATTCATGTGCATGCTAATCTTTTTTAAGTAGATATTAATAGATTTCATATTCAAAAGCCAACACCACTTCTCTAAAATTTAGAAGAAATTATCCATATGTCCAATATAGTACACAATTGCTCCAAATGATAAAAAGCCCTTTATCATTTCACCTCTCTCGTCTAATGTTAGGTCTTGGTTTCTGGTTGTGTGAAAGGAAGTGTTTTGTTTTCTTCAGAGAAGGGAAGGAGTCTTAATTCTTCATGTTTATTTTTCCCTCAAAGATATATCTAAAATGAGTATCTAAAGTTTTATCTTATAAGCCTTATGATGTTTTGACCTGTGCAGTTGAACTTTTAGATGAAATTTTCATACCAACACAGATGGCAGTTGGCAGCTGCTCTGGACTTAGACCATGAATCTCAGTACTGTCACCCTAAGTCCTTCTAATAAAGAAGACAAGACTAGTTTACTTAACTAACAAATAAAAGAATACAAAAAAGTTGAGAGGGAATGAGGGTAGGGGTTTCAAGAATATTTCATTAGAATACGTCTAAGTCTTGTCAAATAAAAGAATAACAAAAAAGTTGAGAGGGAATGAGGGTAGGGGTTTCAAGAATATTTCATTAGAATACGTCTAAAAGTGTTGAAATTTTGGTTGGAGATTAGAAGGTAATTAGCAACTCATTTATAAACAAATATAAAAACGCACAAACCAAATGATGCAAAAAAATCCTTTTCATCTAAAAATTCATTTCCCAGGGCTAATTAATAGCCAAGAACTATCAATTTTTATCAGTTTGACTAACAAGAGCTATTCAGCATTTTCTTCCAGGCAAGATAATATAAAATAAATTTTGATAAACCTGCCTAAATTAGGACATGATACTATAGGCAGTTCAAGGAAAAAAATAGCCATCACTTTTTCTTTGGTGTAACCAAAAGGAAATCCAAAAGTCAGCAAGTGATGATATGTCAAGTGATAAGAAACTGCCAAATGTAAGTTTAAATTCTGGTAAAAATTGTTGCAAAAGGAAAAGCTCACACTATTTTACGTAGGAGAGAAGACATTATATTAGTGATAGCAAAAGATGTTGGAATTTCTATTATGACATTGTAGTTGACTATTAAGAAATAAGATATATTTAAACAAATAAAACCAAAACCAACCTAAGTCCTGGAGGTAGAAATCCAGGCTTAACATTTTCGTACATAAAATGGCAATGTCTACATAAAACTTAAAGAAATACTTCCATGTAAAAATCATTTCAGAAAATGCCTTAGCAGGGAGTAATATGAAAGTATACATTCTCCTCTATACAAGATTAGAGGAAATATTTGATTTCATATTTGATTTCACTCAATTTTCATCATTTCTAACCTCTAATGCTATACCAACTTATTTTAAACATTATAGTCTTCGTTTAGCAGTCGTGAAATAATACATTGTTTTCTCTCCATGTCATATATTCGCTACATACAAATTCTAATTTATCTTAATCCTAGAATATTGTCATGATCAAAATATTAAGGGAATCTAAAAGTTATCATGAAATGATTAAGTAATAACTTATGTGGCAAACATTTTTTTTTTGGCTTGGTCATTACATGAATTCTTTTTAAGTATCTCCTTAAAAAATTTAAAATTTTCTTACTTGCTTTCTCCTTAAGAAGAGCAACTTGCTGCTTAAGATATTCAATGATTTGATCCGCCTCTGCACCCTTCTGTTCCAGTCTCTTTAGAACAGCATCACTGGTTGCCATTTTTGCCAAGAAACGGCAGAAAATCCTAAATGAAAAGGTAAAAGTGATAGATTACACTGTGAAAGGAATAAATTTATTATACAGCAGACTGAAAAAGCTGTCTGAAAAGAAAAACATTCTCTACTATAACAGATCAATATGTTAAAAAATCACTTTTCCTATGGAGAGCAACAAACCAAGCAAAAAATAGAAATGTCAAGTAGACCAATTCCTGAATCTGGAAGAAGAAATCTACTTTGTTTCAAATGCACAAAACATGCTATTTAACTACATTTAAGGTTGGAAAGTTTTAAAGAAAGCTTTGAAATATTGCAGGATATCATAAGACAGATACACTAAGCGACAAGAATAACAATAACCTTAACTAAGATAATGAGTTAATGAACACACCTGTGTTCCAAAGTAAAGCATTGCTAACTTCTTTTTATATGGCATTTTAATATACTGAATATTTCTGTTTATTCAATTATGTACAATTTTCAGGAGGAACACATGATTTAGGAAAGGCAAATATTAAAAGAAAAAAGATCAACAATTAGGAAAACACCAATATTAATCACATGCCTACTCAGAAATAACGTTAGTATATATACTATATCCTTTATTTTAAAAATTATTGGAATTTTAGTTTTATAATAAATACATAGAAATTTTAAAACATCCTATCAGGGTAAAGAAAAATGCAAATAAGCAAACATTCAGAGATTAATTCATCATGTTAAAGTTTAAACTGCCACATATTAAGTTAAATAATCACATTGACAAAGTAGAGGGTTAATCATTAATAATACCATGAATTGCTCTTTTTTTGCCTGATTTAATATCAATTTATAACAAAGTATTACAATGACAAATACTGCTGAAATAATTCTGATTTTAAATAAGTAAAGCAGCACTCAATAAATGGTAAAACTTTTTTGATAAAGAAAAAACTTGGCTAATGGAAAAATATAACATTTTAAAATTTCAAGTTATTATACAATATCCATCCAATACAAAGAATATTCTGAAATGTTTACCAACTCTCAAAATACTTTACACTAAAGTTGACAATATATGAGACAGACACAATACAAAAATAAAACACTATAAAAACACAGTTGCTAATAAATGAAGAAAATATAAATGGGGGGAAGGTTAATCTGGAAAAGCCATGGTAAACTGCTTGTTTTCTATATGGGCTATTATTTTAACAGTTTAGAAAAATATAGATCAAAAAAAGTACAAAAATTCATAATGAAGATATCACCTTTTAAATTCTGCTATTTTTACCAAAGTGAACCCACAATATCGTGTTGTTTCTTAAATGTTTGCAAAGCCAGAATTTTAGAGAAAAAACAGAAATGATATATATGAAGTTAAAAGTATAAAAGCTATACTCTGATAAAGTCTAGGACCCTGAGTTATAGCATTCTTAGTTAACATCTTTCTATTATAGTCTAATGTAATGATCAAATATACTCAATATGTGAAATATAGACATCGCAAACAAGTTATAACAAGTATGTAATTTGGCACAATCTGATTTTTACTTCTCTGGCAAAGAAGTATTTGATGAATTATACTAAGATGAATGTGAAATTAGTGAGTGGTACACTTTAGAAAAACACAGCTTAAAAAGGTATGGCTGATAAACCGTCTTATACAAATTTAAAAACAAGAAACAAAAAAAACTAGTAACCTAGTATCTTAACTGATATAAAACAAATAGATTTAAGTACAGAATAGTCTTCATAAATGAGCCAACACGTCTAGAAAGTCACCTCACAAATAAATACCAGACAAGCTGCTGAAAAAGCAAAACATGAAACTCATGCCCTGACTCACACAAAAAATAGTTTCAAAACCTTCTAAGACTAACAGTAACTTACAAAATAGAGATCATAAATCATAGCCTAAGAGGAAAAAAACAGATATACAATTTTACTGAGTTGATAAATCTACTATCTGCAAAGTATAGTTGCAAAACTGAGTTAAATAAAATGTGACTTTTAAAAATACATATTGAAGCATAGGTAATACATATTGAAGAGAGAATGCCGTGTTTCAAAATATAGAACACAAATGAGCTGAACACATTAAACACATATACACAACTAAGAGGAAACAACACAATAAAGGGAAGTGATAAAACTTTGAATGCAATAGATAGAAAATACAAATGAGAGAAAAATCAGAATAATCCTCAGTCATTGTTATCTAAAGGTGTTAAGGGAGTAGGAATACAAAGTGAGAAAGACTTGTCATACCAGTTTTTCTAAAACCAAAATACTATTATCACAAACTGAAAACACAAAAAATGGTTACAGCTAGTTAAGACTAGGTAATAATTCCAGTTTGGCAGTGATGGTTTAACCACTAGCTGAAAGACTTGTCATACCAGTTTTTCTAAAACCAAAATACTATTATCACAAACTGAAAACACAAAAAATTGTTACAGCTAGTTAAGACTAGGTAATAATTCCAGTTTGGCAGTGATGGTTTAACCACTAGCTTCTGAATTTAGTCTGAAAAACATATTTATAAGTAAACTATAAGAAATGTTTTTTAAATTAAAATCTGTGCAATAAAAAAATATATATCACCCTCATACAAAATAATGGGTTACTGACAAGAAGTCAAACATATATATCTGCCTCTCACTCTCATGCAATACAAAAAAAAACATGTAAAACACATATAGTAAAATCGATTTTTAGATAATTCTTATGCTTTAACTTTAAATACTACAGGATAATAATATGCTATACAGCTATATATTTTATGTGATTAACTATTTAATTATAAATATATTATAAAATATGTATAGGTTATATACCTGGTTATAAAGTTTACATATATTTGCTAAGTTTTAAATTGTTAATTGGTAAATAAAACCAGGATTGAAAAATGTATATCACCTGCAACATTCAGTAAAAATGGATTTATTCTTAACCAAATAATTAGATAAAAGAAACATGAGAAATAAAGAAGAAAAAGAGAAAACATGTCAGTAACAGAGAAATGTTAGTGGAAAACACATCATATTTAGGACATGAAGTCTTCAAATACTGACAATAGAAGGGGATAACAGTGATCCCACTTAACCATTCATATATAAAATAATTGTAGATAGTAGAAGACACGTCAAATTTCCTGATAGATATTATTAGGTAATAATACTTAGCATTTACTTGTTTTTCAGTTATCTGTTAAGTCCTCTTCTAAACACTTTACAGATATTAACTTAATCATTATAACAACACTATGCATAAGGTACATAACTACTATCACTCCTTCCCCTTACATAGACATATTTAGAATTTATTACAAGAGTGATAAAAGTAATGCGGACTTGGAAATTACATAGGCCTTGGATCAAATCCTACCCTTTGCCCCTCTGCCACTTAACAGATATGTGACTTTGATCAAGTTACTTAACCTCTCTGAGCCTTAGTTTTTGCGTTTCTAAATGGGGATAATTTTACATATCTCACAGGGTTGATGAGGGCCAAAATGAGATATCTTACATAATACTTCACAAGATTTTTGGCACATAGCAGATAAATGGTAGCTACTTACCATATGCCAGGCACTGAGCAAAATTTTAGGGACACAAAAAAAGATAGGGTACATATATGATCTTCACCTTCAAAAAACTCATGATATAGTGGGTTACCTACATCAATATTTTCTAGGTCCCAGCGTATGATTTTTACATTTTCTGAAGGATTAAGGGTATAACAAATAATAAAAATACAACTTATAAAGATTGATATTAAAAATATACTTAGATAATTTGGTTAAGCTACATGTTAATTTATCAGTGGTATGCAGTTCATGGGAAGGATAGATATTGATATATTTACATTAATTCTGAATTTTGCTTTTATAGCAGTGAGAAAAATGTGTCTAAGAACTCCTGTCCTCAGGAATACAATAAGACAACAGCCAATTGAAAATTTTTGCACACTTTCCTATACAAACAGGTATTGCCATCATAACTGTGGAAACTCTAAAGATAACAGATGAGATTATTTAAACATATGATACTCAAGGAAAGAACGTTCAGCAGAAGTAAATGGAATATAGCAGATTTCAGTTTGAAAGCTTTATGAAGAATCTTCTAAGAACTAGTATAACAGTTGTCAGCTCTAGCTCAAAAGGCAAAACAACCCAGGATGAGGAATACATAATTTTGCCAAAGGCACACAACTGGCCAAGAATATCAAGAGAAAAATTGTTTAACGAAAATGATGTAAATTGTTCTGGTTTAAAAGAAGGAAAAAACGAATAAAAATTCACTGAATGCTTTCTGTTCAATTTTGCTGTTAACTTAAAACTCTACAAAGTAAAGTCTATTAAAAAAAAAAATTCACCAAACCACAAACTTTAAAAAGCATGTGAATTTGAAATTTGAGAAAATGCTCTGCATTCTAATTACCTATGAAGTAATAAAACTCATTTGGTTATGCAGTAATTAATAGTTTCCAAGTTTCCATAAATCATTATTCATGATTTACAAGGGGTCTTCAAAAAGTTCATGGAAAGATTATCTTTTAATTCCATTTTTCCACGAACTTTTTGAAGGCATATACAGACTTCACCACTCCCTACTGTCTGCCTTGTATATCATATAGTGATATATTAGGTTGCTTTGAACAATTTTAATTGCCACAATATGAACAATACCACTACACAAGAAGCCTCGTTAACAGAGAAGAGTAAATACTTTTTGCTAGAACAGTTATTTCTCTTGCAATAACCAACTGTTCTCAGCAAAATAAAACTCAGGAATGACTGTAAAATGTACCAGCTGTTAACACTGTCTACCTTTTCTCTACCCCTAGGTAACTGGTTATATGGAAATATTATTCATGATGCCAATATTAAAAATTTGTCGTGATATCTAAAAAACATTTTAGATTAGCTTCTAGTCATGTCTATGTGTTAATAAAACTTTTCTCAAATGCTAACAGCCATTTTATTGTTTTTAGAATTAGAAGCTCTAGAAATCAATTTTCTATTATTTGTTGATTAACTGCTATTTAAATTTTTCAAAACTATAGATTGGATGCATAATTATATGTTAATGCTTTCTAGTATTATGCAGATAATGATCACTAGCACTGGCAGAAGAACACAGCTTTTTGTTTTACAGCCAACAGCCTTAGTTGAATCACATACTTAACAGGTTGTGTAACCTTGGTAATGTTATTGAATTTCTCTATGCTTCATTTTCTTAATTCATAAAATAAGGGCACTTTCACCTGATTTCACTTCCTACTGTCTTGCCACCTCCTATCAGGGCTCCTTTTTCTTGACCTGTCCCTTTAATGATGATGCTCTTCAGGTTTTGGTCCTTATCTCTAGTCTCTTCTAGGAATTACAAACTGTCACCTCGCAGATCAGGTATGCCTTTGTATTCCAGGGTTATAGTTTGAAATAATTGAAAGTGAATGCCTTTGAGCAAGACATATACAGACCTCACCACTCCCTGTTGTCTGCCACTTATGTTACCTGCTAGGTCCCTAAAAGTAATTTAACTTCATGACCCCAACTGTACTATGGTCCCTGAGTTTGTCTCATGTGCTAGTTTTATAGTTGAGAACACAAATAAACACATTCTTTTCACTCACTAAGCTTTCAGACAAATGGGGGAAACAAAGTAAATTGCAAAAGTTTTAAAAATAAGGTTATATTTAGGAAAACAGTGCTAGTTCAACAGCAACATTGCTTAAAGCTCAGACAAATCTTTTACAGTTCAACCCACTTCTGGGTTCTTTATTGAGCTTTATTATGCATGGGGCTTCTCACACGTGATAATGGTAATAACAACAACATGTAACATTTGCATAGCATTTACTATGTGCTGGCTAAATGCTTTAAATGAATCATCTATGAATACTGTAATTATCTCCATTATAGAGAAGAGAACTTTAATTAAAATTAATTTGAGTTAGTATATGAGGATTGAAACTCAGGTCTGTCTGATGCTGGAGCTGCTCTTTTAATACCTAGCTATAATTTCTCTAAAGAATATAATTATGAAGCATTTTCAAATACCAAGGAACACCTATCGACATTTATTGGAACTAGTATTCTCTAAAATAGCTTGGGAAACGCTGGTTTAGTCTCTGTGATAAAATTTTTTTTAAAAAAAGATTATGAGATTAAAATAGTTATAACCCTTAATTAACTGCATGTATAGCAACTGCAAACATAAAACATTTATGGAGACAAAAAACCCACAGAAAACAATATGTATAATAACCAAGTATGTTAATTGTGTTTGAATAAGTCAAGACCTTTTCTTTTTCCTTTACTAAGTTAAAATAATAATAAACGTATTTTTATGATAAAAGCTTTTGAAAAGTATTATCTAAATTATTCTGTCCCTTGACAGTAATTCTGTTCTTCTCAATGTGAATCTAACACGATACCAAATACATAAATTTAGAGTACATCTCAATCATTAAAACACACACACGAGATTATTGTGAGATTCTTATCTTTCCTATCACTTCTCTATACCTCACTAATCTCTTCAGTAGTCCTCCTCACCCCATCTAAATTGCCTGTAAGTTCTTTTAAATAGCAAATCCCCTGCCCCCCAACTCTCAACGTTATGAATTAATTATAAACAAGTTACTCCTTTGAAATCAAAGTTTCAGGTACAGATTTTCAATTTTACTTTACAGAATAGGAACTCTACAAAAATTTGGAGTGTCTCTCTACTTTTCAAAGTCTCTAATTTCACTATTTTTCAGAACTGCAGTTAGGTAAAAACTTACGTTCTTCTTATATACTATATTTCATCAAATGTAAGATGTCATCAAGTGTAAAACAGCTTCAATTATAAGATGTTCCATTATTTTATGAACCATTTTTTAAAAAATCATTGTTGATTAAACTGACCCAATGCTTTCTTATCAATTAGGCACATCCTATATTATTATTTACTGGAAGACCTCTTTTAAATTTAGTCCTGGGTTTTTATTTTATATCACTGTTTTTTTCCCCTATGTTTGTGAATACACAATAACTTTTCATTTTAATACTAAATCTTAATCTTCTAAAGGATACTTAAAATGAAAATAAAACTCAACAACCATACACCAACACTGCACACAACTCAGCTGAACTAATAACAATATTAAGTTATGACCAAGTGTGCATAAGCATGGGCAATGACAACTATCTCACAATCACCAGTTAGTCTACAGTGATTTTTAAATGTCAATAATTTAAAAATATACACTATTTCAGAAATGTAAATATGAGAAAAATGCGTACACCAGAATTGATGAACTACAGTAATTTTAATCATTTTTTCTCTCTTCTCCTCCCTTCATCCCTATTCTTACCTTCCAAACTTCTTTCTCCCATTTGCTTCACAATCTAATTGCCAAGTTAGATGCTCTAAAAGAACATCTTTGTTATAGTGTTAAGCAACATGGTGCCTTCTAGAACTAGGTTAGGATTCCTGCTAGGATTTAAAACGTGTCAAAAGTCACATATGGCTTTAAAGAAAGGTAAATAATAAAATTAATTATACTGAGAACAATGCATTTCAGATACTTAAAATATACAGCAGCAGCAACCAGCAGTAATTTCAGAGGTCTTTTATCAAACTTTGCCAAAACCTACAGAAGGAAGATCTAAAACTACTTAAGTTCATATTTATTCTTGATTGTTTTCCTTACCAGAGAGTCTTCTTTCCCTCTACTGATGAGGACACAGGGGGTCCTGGAGGGTTTAAAGGATGGCTACCAGAGGATGGTTATATGTTAGGAGATTACAGAGTGTATGGCTCTGAGAGGACAGTCCATGTATTCCCAGATTCTATGGCCATTAACACAAAAACTTTTCTCTCCAATAAAGTGTAAGTAAAATCTTAAAAGGGAGTATGTCTAGGCTTTCCACAATCCTCTTATCTCATAACAGGTTACCTGGTTCAGATTTTTTTTTCAATAGGATTTAACAATCCCTTTCCACCCACAGAGGCAATCACCACTATCTTTCTCCCATTTCTTATCCAAAACCACAGCTAATAATAGCTACTATTTTAATGAACTAGGCCCATTACATACCTTGCCATTTAACTTTTATAGTCTTGTAAGATATTATTCCCACTTTCTAGACAGACCCAAAGAAATTATATGAATTAATGAACTAGGCCCATTACATACCTTGCCATTTAACTTTTATAGTCTTGTAAGATATTATTCCCACTTTCTAGACAGACCCAAAGAAATTATATGAATTAATGAACTAGGCCCATTACATACCTTGCCATTTAACTTTTATAGTCTTGTAAGATATTATTCCCATTTTCTAGACAGACCCAAAGAAATTATATGAATTGTCTAAAAAGATGGCTAAGCCATGATTTTAACTTGAGCCTGTAACTCTGAAACTAACACAATTCACTTCTAAACTGTCTTCTAAAGCCTAACTAAAGAAAATTAACCTGACATCCACAATACTCTTGCACATCTAAATTAAGTGCTGCAAAAATATGTCTAGCTTTTTCTTACCATCGGTAGTCAAACCACCATTATTTCTCTGGATTACTGCAAAAGCCTCCTAACTGGTCTCCTGTCTTCCACTCTGTCCTCCTTAGTCTATTCTTGATAGCAGCCAGACCATCTTAGAAGGAAGTCAGATCATATCACTCCGCTGTTCAAAACCCTCTAATTGCTTCTTATTTTTCTTAGAATAAATATTAAATGCTCTCAAGATCCTTCATGACCTGTTCCTGCTCTCACTGATTTTGTCTTCAGCTTTAACCCCTTCACTCAACTCTAACCCACACCACAGGCTTCTTCTCTGTTCTGGCAAGTTTCTACTTCATGGCCTTAGCAATGGCTAGTCCCTCTCTCTGAGAGCATTTCTGCCTGAGTGCACTAAGATACCTGCATGGTTAATTCTCTCACTTCTTTCAGCTCTTTACTCAGTAAAGTCATCTTTCAGTGAGACCTTTCCTGGCCACACTAAAATTTTATCCTCTACCCTCCTTCCTTGCTTTATAGTTTTTCTCTTCATGACTCATCGCGACCTACAAATACGGTATGCTTTTATTTACTTTGTTTAGTATGTGTCTTTCTCAATAAAATGTGAGCTACGGAGAAATAGAAATTCTTGTCCGTTTTGTGCGTTGCTCTTTACCTAATGTCTAAAACGGTGCCTGGAATACAGTGGGCACTTAATAACTGTTTGCCAAATGAATGAATTCCTGTCTTCTCCCCTTCCCCCCCACAAACACCCAAGTCCTTTGACACACGCATTCACATAAAAGTAAACATGCTTATGAAGCTGTTTTTTTTTCCCCCCTATCATCCTTTCCCTCGGCCCTGCATCCATTTCTCAAACTTGGCTCCTTCAAAAGGTCCCAAGCTCTTCCGTTTTTCCTCGTGATAAGGTTGATGCTGGTACGAGCAGACTTCCCACTAGTACCCGTGGGCCAGGTCTTCTCTCCAGGAGGCAAGTAAGGGAAGGGATACTACCACGATCTCAGCACGCCTACTCCGGACCCTCCGCGACCCCACTCACATGAAGCGGTGGACAGAGGTACCGTGGAAGCCTCAGCCTGCAGCAGGCAGGGACAGTCTCCCGTACCGACGGCCCTAAGAAAGGGCCCAATAAGGTGTCCCTGATAAACGCCTGAATATTCCATAGATTCAACCCCACATTCTGTCATCCCCTTTCTGTTGGCAGACCTATTCGTCAGCCACACCATTGTCCCCCTTTTCCACTTCCTTATTCAATACCGTCAACTCCCCCGCACCTCTTCCTCGAGCGCTACATTTCGTCTCCAGTTTGGGCAAACGGCAGGACGCCGGAAGTCTGGGTCTTTTCTCAGTGTTGCGTCGCCGAGGCTGTGAGGTCAGAAGAAACGGCCAGGCTGAGTCGAGGGTGGGGTAAAAGCCGGGAACTGTCAGTAGAGAGGGCCTGGCTCGCGCTCCTGGCCGGGTTCCGGGAAGGGAACCTCGGCTGACTTGGCTCGCAGGCAAAGGGCCATCTCTGAGCTCCCGGCGTTCCAGGAGCAGCCTCTTTTGTAGAAGCACCTGAAATGCAGGGCCTGGTGCACTAAACAGCAGCGGCAGCACCAGCCACAGTAACAGCGCTGAGGGCCCTGTATAGAAGCTCCATAACCCTTGTCTTTGTGCCCGCCTGCGTCCCAGACTCAGAGGCAGGTATTCGGGTGTCCCAGTTTTCTGTGTCGTAGTCGATCGGGCCTGGGGGAGGTAGAGGAATATCAGGTGCAGCGAGTGGCCCCTATGTCCGCAGAGAGAGGTGGAGCGGAGCTGTGGAGCTGATTGCTGCATCCCTAGCTACAGCCCACCCTCCCCCTAAATCACACGTTCACCTGAGTCTTTGGTATCTGTAGGCAACTCTTGAAAGTAACCACTGTATCACTGCTTCAAAGCAAAGGTTGAAGAGGTTAGATAATCTGGAATGTGCCCCTCCATTATTCACCGTAGATGCGGTCTTTTGCTTTTTTTGTTTCTGGTTTTCAAGGTTTAGTCAATTGTCGAAGTGTAACACCCCTTTGAGCAGTAGGAGAAAGTGAGGCAATGGAAGGGAGTTACTTTAGAATTTTCAGTGGTTGCTTTATCTACTTGGGAAAGAAAGATACTTTCTTGAGAGAAGATATATAAAATAGATGAATTCGCATCATTTGTCCGCTGAAGAAATGTGAAAACTGTTTTATTCATGATAAAATCTTTTGCACTGTTTTTGACTTTTTGCCCCCATATGAGTCGTTTAACTCCAAGTTCTTTGAAGGCAGAAATTGTGTCTTGTTCACTGTCGTTGGTTCAGCAGCTGGAAAAACATCTGACTTAAAATAGGAGCTTCAAAATATTTGTTGAATTAATTAATTTTCAAACCCAAGTGCTTGCATTGTTCTTTTCCTCATCTAACCTCTCACCTCAACGGGTTTCTTCACTAGCTTTCTTCCATTCACCAAGTGTAGGCAAACGTATGTGTATTTTTTGTGTAAGCACCCATCTAAGAGGTAGTTGAAATACATCACTGATGAACTGTTTTATACTAATTAGTATTTTATCTTTCTTGAATTATTTGCATTTTATTTATTTGTTTTTTTTTATTTTGTCAATATACAATGTAGTTAGTTATTGTGTCCCATCACCAAAACCTCCCTCCCTCCTCCCTCTCCCCCCTCCCACCCTGATGTGTCCCCTCCATTTTCTTGTTGTAAGAGCTTTAGCCCCCTCCAATAAGTGAAAACATGTGGTATTTCTTTTTCACTGCCTGACTCGTTT
>NW_007734441.1:0-454 GCF_000696425.1 Galeopterus variegatus
AAGGATGTCCTCTTTTACCACTTTGATTCACTCTAGTACTGGAAATCCTACTTAGAATAATTAGGCAAGAGAAAGAAATAAAGGGAATCCAAATTGGAAAAGAGGATGTCAAATTGTGCATGTTTGCTGATGACATGATCTCATATAGAGAAAAACTTAAAGACTTCACCAAAACTCTCAGAACTGACAAATGAATTCAGTAAAGTTGCAGGATACAAAATCAATACACAAATGTCAATAGTGTCTCTATGCACCAACAGTGAACTAGCTGAAAAAGAAATCAAGAAAACAATGCCATTTACAATATCTACAAAAGAAAATTACTTAGGAATAAACTTAACCAAGGAGGTGAAATATCTCTACAATGAAAACTACAAAAAACTGATGAAACAGATGAAAGAAACACACACAAAAATGGAAAGTAATACCATTTTCATGGATTGGAAGAATTAAT
>NW_007734441.1:2312-6133 GCF_000696425.1 Galeopterus variegatus
AATATATGTAATCAACCTAGCTGTCCATCGACAGATGAATAGATAAAGAAAATATGTTATATATGAGTAAACATGATGAAATACTACTCAGTCATAAAGGAGAATGAAATTCTGTCATTTGTAGCAACATGGGTGATCCTGGAAGACATTATGTTAAGTGAAATTAAGTCAGGCACAGAAGATAAAATACCACATGATATCACTCATATGTGGGAGCGAAAAAAAAATGCTGAGCTTATAAAAATAAAGAGTAGAATTGTAGTCAGTAGAGGCTGGGAAGGAGAGGGGTTCGGGGGATAGGGAGAGGTTGGTTAATGGATACGAGATTAAAACTAGATAGGACAAATAAGTTCTAGTAGTCTACAGTAGTGCTACGCATCTATAATTAATAACTGATTGTATGTTTATATCTAGAAGAGAGGAGCTCAAGTGCTCTCATCACAAAGAAATGATAAATTTTTTCAATGGTGGATATGCTAATTACCCTGATTTGATCATTACGCATTGTACACATGTATTGAAATGTAACTCTGGGGCCGGCCCCATGGTTCACTCGGGAGAGTGCGGTGCTGGGAGCGCCGAGGCCGCGGGTTCGGATCCTATATAGGGANGTAATGGTCTTAAGGAAACTCAGTGAGAAGCAAGAGAATAGAGATAGACAATTCAACAAAAATCAGAAAAACAATTCATGATCTGAATGAGAAATTCAACAAAGAGATAAATATCATAAAAAGAGCCAAGCAGATATCATGGAACTGAAGGATTAATTAAACAAAATAGAAAGTAGAACCAATAGCATAAGCAACAGGCTAGATCAAGCAGCAGAAAGAGTTTCTGAACTTGAAGAAAGGTCTTTTGAAATAACCCAGTCAGACGAAAATTTTAAAAATAAATAAAACAATAACAAAGAATAAAGAAAGCCTGTGATGTTTATGAGACAACTTTAAATGTACAAACATCCACATTATGGGTGTTCCAGTACGGGAAGAGAAGAAAAAGACATTGAAAACCTATTTAACAAAATAATAGCTGAAAACTTTCAAAATTTTGGGAGAGATATGAAGTTCCAGATCCAAGAGGCTCAAAGATCCCCAAATAGATTTAACCCCAAAAAGTCCTCTCCAAGACACATTGTGGTCAAACTGTCAAGAGTCAAAGACAGAAAAAGACTTCTAAAATCAGCAAGAGAAAATTGTCAAGTCACATATATGGGATTCTCTGTAAGACTAACAGCAGCTTTCTCAGCAGGAACATTATAGACCAGGAGGGAATAGGATTATACATACAAAATGCTAAACAAACAAACAAACAAACAAAAAAACCCACAACAAAACCTACTACCCAAGAATACTATACCCAGTAGAGCTGTCTTTCATAAATGAAGGAAAAATAGTTTCTTTCTAAGGTAAACAAAAACTGACGGGATTCATCACCACTACACAGGCCCTACAAGCAATCCTTAAGGGATTCCTAAATCTGGAAGCAAAAGGACAATAATTAACACCATGAAAACGTATGAAAGAATAAAACTAACTGGTGGAGCAGATGCAAAATTGAGAAAGAGAAAGAAATTGTTTCTTATTACTACAGAAAATCTCCAAACTGCAAAGACGAATAAAAAAAGAGGAATAAAAGAATAAAGGATGTACCAAACAACCGTAAAACAATGAAAAAATGTCAGGAGTAAGGCCACACCTTTCAGTAACAACCTCGAATATAAATGGATTAAATTCCTCATTTTAAAGATACTTGCTGAAAGGATTTAAAAGACAAGACCAAACTACATGCTGCCTCCGGAAAGTCATTTCATCTGTGAAGACACATGTACATTGGAACTGAAGGGATGAAAAATGATATTCCATACAAATTGGAGCCAAAAGAAATCAGGAGTAGCTATACTTATATCAGATAAAACAGACTTTCAGTCAATAACTGTATGCTGCCTCCGGAAAGTCATTTCATCTGTGAAGACACATGTACATTGGAACTGAAGGGATGAAAAATGATATTCCATACAAATTGGAACCAAAAGAAATCAGGAGTAGCTATACTTATATCAGATAAAACAGACTTTCAGTCAATAACTGTGAAAAGAGACAAAGAATGTCATTATATAATGTTAAAGGGGTCGATTCAGCAAGAGGATATAACAGTTATAAAACATATGCATCCAACATTGGAGCACCCAGAAATATAAATCAAGTATTATTAGTATTAAAGGGAGAGATAACCTCAATACAATAATAGTTTGAGACTTCAGCATCCTATTCTCAGCATTGGACCGATGATCTAGCAGAAAATTTAGCAAAGAAACATAGGATTTAAACTTCACTATAGATCAGATGGGTCTTACAGACATTTACAGAGCATTTCATCTGACAACTACCGAATATACATTCTTTTCATCAGCACTTAGAACATTCTCCAGAACTGATCATATGTTAGGCCACAAAATAAGTGTCAAAAAGTTTAAAAAATTGAAGTATTTTTTTCAGACAACAACAGGAAAAAACTGGAAATCAATCACAAGACAAACTTTAGAAACAGTACAAATACATGGAAATTAAATAACATGCTCCTGAACAACCAATAGGTCAAAGAATTTAAGAAGGAAATTAAAAAAAATTTCTTGAAACTAATGAAGAAAGAAATACAACATCTCAAAACCTATGGAATACTACAATAGCAGTACTAAGAGGGAAGTTTATAACATTAAGTGCTTACATCAAAAAGTAGAAAAATTGTAAATAACCTAACATTGTACCTCAAGGAACTAGAAAAGCAAGAACAATCCAATCCCCAAATTTCCAGATGGAAATAAATAATAAAGATTACAATAGAACTAAATAAAATAGAGAACAAAAATATGATACATGATATTGAAAAAATGAAAGTTGTTTTTTTGAAAAGATAAGCCATATTGACAAACCATTAGCTAGACTAAGAAAAAAAGAGAGAAGACTCAAATAATTAAATCATAACTGAAAGAGGAGACATCTCAACTGATACCACAGAAATACAAAGAATCATTAGAGACTACTATAGAGAACTATACACCAACAAATTGGAAACCTTGAGGGAGTGGATAAATTTCTCTATAGATAGTTTCTGCTAAGACTGAACCAAGAAGAAATAGAAAACCTGAAAAGACCAGTAAGGAGTAATGAGATTGAATCAGTAGTCAGCAGTCTGGACCGAAATCCCAGGACCAGATGGCTTCACTGCTGAATTCTACCAAACTTTTAAAGAGAAACTAATACCAGTTCTCAAACTATTCCAAAAAATAGAAAAAGACAATATTTTCCAAACTCATTCTATGAGGCCAGCATCACCCTGTTACCAAAATCAGGCAAGGACACAACAAAAAAGAAAGCTATAGATTAATATCCCTGATGAACATAGATGCAAAAAATTGTCAACAAAATACTAGCAAACTGAATTCAGCAACATATCAAGAAGATTACAAAAGTACACCATGATCAAGTGAGATTTATCCCAGGATGCAAGGATGATTCAACATACTGAAATCAGTAAATGTGATACATTACATCAATAAAATGAAGGACAAAAATCTATATGATTATCTCACTAGATGCAGAAAAAGCATTTGATAAAATCAAATGATGAAAAAAATTTTCAAAAAATTAGGTATAAGGAATGTATCTCAATGCAATAAAGGTCATATATGACAAACTCACAGCTAACGTCATACTAAATGGGGAACAGTGGAAAGCTTTACCTATAAAGCCAGAAACAAGAAAAGGATGTCCTCTTTTACCACTTTGATTCACTCTAGTACTGGAAATCCTACTTAGAATAAT
>NW_007734441.1:7642-8150 GCF_000696425.1 Galeopterus variegatus
AGTTCAAAATGTATTAAAGACTTAAATGTGAGACCCAAAACTATAAACCTACTAGAAGAAAACATAGAAGAAATACTCCAACACATTGGGCTAGGCAAAAATTTTATGGACAAGTCTTCCAAAGCACAGGCAACAAAAGAAAAATAGACAAATGGAATTATATCAGACTGAAAAGTTTCTGCAAAAGGAAACAATCAATAAAGTGAAGGTGGCAACTGGCAGAATGGGAAAAAATATTTGCAAACTGTTCATCTGACAAGGAATTTATATCCAGAATATACAAGGAACTTAACTCAATAGCAAAAACCCAGCTAACTCAGTTAAGAAATGGGAAAATGACCTGAAAAGACATTTTTCAAAAGAAGACATACAAATGGTCAACAGGTATATGAGAAAATGCTCAACATCACTAATCATCAGGGAAACACAAATCAAAACCCCAATGAGATATCATCTCATTCCAGTTAGAATGGCTATTATCAAAAAGACAGAAAATAATAAATACTGA
>NW_007734441.1:9305-13590 GCF_000696425.1 Galeopterus variegatus
AAAAAAAAAAAAAAAAAAAAAAAAAAAAGAAATGTAGCTCTGTACCCCATAAATATGTACAATTAATAGGTGTCAATTAAAAATCCAAATTAATTTAAAAGTGCTTCCTACTATACTATACTATATATACTATACTACACTACTATACTATAATATAGGAAGTGTTTGACTTACTGGTCTAATGGCAGGAAGCTTGCATTTTTCAGGGTGTTTTCTGAACACCTGTGATTATAATTACATTTAAACTATATCACTAAGTAACTTGTATAATCTTTCATTACTCCTTTGTCTTCAACTTCAAAAACAGAGAGCAGATCTTACCTGAGTTTCCTTCCACCTGTAACATTCTGAGCTTTTTATGATGTGCCAACAGGCGTCAGATCACTAAACAAAGCACCAAACTAGGAGTATAAGTGTCAACCCAGATGCGGCCCCTAAATGTGTTCATTGTTGCAAGACATTTCTCAGGTGCCTGATGTGTGTCTGGAATTCTGGGCATGAGTCATGGTACACGTGATGAAGATACAGTCATGCCCATCTCACTCAGACTGTGCTCTATAAATGCCATTCAAAATGATAATAAGAAAACTACTCAGACTTAGGTTATTTCAGAAAACAATTTAAGACTATTACTTTGCATCTGTCTTTGAATATCTCTGGACTAAAGAAAGAGGAAATCTACCAAAAGGAAATATCACAAAGATCATGATTTCTATGTTGGGAGTATTAAATTTATTAGAAAACAGACAACATGATATAGGAGTTAGACTGGGGTCCCAAGAGGTCAGAGTAATCTTCTTCAGAAGTTGGCTTGAAAAGGTGTCCAATGCATAGTGTGAGCTAGTTTGAAGAGATGGGAAATGGACTTCTCAAGAAAATGCATGTTGTTCTGCCATGATGCCTTGAGGGGCAGCAGGATGAACCTGGCCACCTACTGGGGGACCCTTAGTGATCATGTGCTGCTCAGTTGCAGCAGGTCCTGCAGGTGGTGCGGCAAGGGGCGGGCTGGCAGCAGGGAGGCCTGCAGCAGGGGGACTGCACAATGACGGGCTGGCAGCAGGTGGTGGTCCAGCAGCAGGGGCGGCAGACCACGGCAGTGCAGGATGTGGGGCAGCAGTAGATGGGGCAGCAGCAGCCCTCCTGCAGGCCACAGGGGTCACAGCAGATGGGTTGGCGGCAGAACACTTCAGTGCAGGACATGGGGCAGCAGTAGATGGGGCGGCAGCAGCCCTCCTGCAGGCCACAGGGGTCGCAGCAGATGGGTTGGCGGCAGAACACTTCAGTGCAGGACAGGGGGCAGCAGTAGATGGGGCGGCAGCAGCCCTCCTGCAGGCCACAGGGGTCACAGCAGATGGGTTGGCGGCAGAACACTTCAGTGCAGGACAGGGGGCAGCAGTAGATGGGGCGGCAGCAGCCCTCCTGCAGGCCACAGGGGTCACAGCAGATGGGTTGGCGGCAGAACACTTCAGTGCAGGACATGGGGCAGCAGTAGATGGGGCGGCAGCAGCCCTCCTGCAGGCCACAGGGGTCGCAGCAGATGGGGCGGCGGCAGGGCTCGCAGATGGGGCGCGTGCAGCGGGGCACACAGGTCACGGGGCGGCACACGGTGGTCTGGCAGCACACGGGGCGGCAGCAGCAGGGGTCGCGGCAGCAGCAAGGCTGGCAGCAGTCCCCACAGGTGGAGCCGCAGCAGGAGCCCGTCATGGTGGTGTCTGGGGCTGGTCTGGAGTGGGCTGTGGAGAGGAGTTGGGTGTTCTCAGGTGTGATGTCTTCCTCCACTCCTGGGCCTTTTATGTACACTGGCCGGGTGCTGATGAGCCCCAGGGCACATGATTATTTCCTTGTTTTTGTTTATGTCTTCTGAAATGACACCTGCAGGCTAGTAAGTTTTCTATACATTTTTTTTAGATGCTCAGGAATAGAAAGAGACTGTTTGTTTTCCTTATTTAGTGGAGACCCATTATATTTTTCTATTTATGATTCAAATATGGACTTAATGACCGAAAGTTCAAAGTCTCTATTTATAGTTATAATTCAATGATTGTTTTGTTTCTTAGGGTTAACAGTGGAAGTGAGTTCCTCAAGTTGTCAGCATCCTTTTCCACTGCTAAGCTTCCTGAGAAAACAAGTTGAGAGTCATGCTACAAGAATAGTTTAAAAGTCAGAGTTTGTCGGTAAAGAAAGAAATTTCCAGTTCATTTTTTGGAGCTACAGGAGTAATCTTAGCAGCCTTCGTCATCAGGACTTGGCCATCAGTGATTTTTGTCTCAGATACATATTCATTGATTTCCATTGTTGGAATTTTATTATTTATAATCTTCAAGGTGAATTTCATTATTTATTATCTTCATGTTAGCCAGTTTTATTGGGTTCTAACTATATTCCAAGCACCATACTAAATGGAATACATTTATTAATTTATTCTTCATAGCCTTCATATTGTTGAAGTGGGTTGTGAATTTCATTATTTATTATCTTCATGTTAGCCAGTTTTATTGGGTTCTAACTATATTCCAAGCAACATACTAAATGGAATACATTTATTAATTTATTCTTCATAGCCTTCATATTGTTGAAGTGGGTTTTGTTATATTCCTAATTTTACGTGTAAGGAACCAGATAAGTGATTTGCCCAAAGTTAAACATTTAATAAGTGTTGGAGCCAATACTTATTCCAAAAACATCTGTGGAAATATTATTTGTAAGCTCAGAGAGCTGAAGTACAACGAATTGTGGGTACCACATTCCCAGCCATTAAGGAATGTTTGTCTTATTTAGGAACTTTGTCTATTTACTTTGAAAACAATGGTTATTTGTGACATGGATAATTTTTCGTTATCTTAAAGGGCTCTATGTCTTACCAACATCCTCAGGAATTGGAAGACTTACACCCCACTCAGCCTTCTGAAAATTCCAAAACATACCCTAAGGAGATAGTATCACAGTTGGTCATAATTGAGTGGTCACGGGACCCTGAGAACAAAGCTACCAATGTGGTGAGGAAGTCAAAAAACCTGAACTTATCTAGAAAAAGGTTGCAATTTTCTAGCGTAACAAAAGCTCTAGGTAGTGATCCCAACTGAACGTGGTCTCAGGCCCCATTGTGCCCGTACCTGAATGTCTCCAGCATCTCCCCACGTACTATGCTTGAGTTCATTCCTGCTTCCAAAACAATAGTGGTTTTCAATTGTTTCAAACTATCAGGACTTCTAGGAAAATTCTGTCACTCAGCCGTTTTGTAGCCCTTGCCTCTTGATTTGCTTGGGTCTCACAGGCTCACCCAGACCTGCGCCAGCCACTGTGACTGACTAGGGCATGGGGTTACTGTGGAAACCAAGATCCAATAATAATGATGAATTCAGGAGAAAACAAAGTATTTTCTATCTGAAAAAAACACTGTAAGATAAGAAAGTTCCTAGAAGGCTAAAAAGGAAAATTCTGAGAGCAGGAATACAGAGGAAGTTGGAAAATTTTATAAATAGTGATAAGAATATGCAGAAAGAAATTGGAGCTGTGAACCTATTTATTGGTAAACTATCAAACCCTTGATGTAGAGAAAACTCCAATGTGCACATGCTGAAAATGTAGACGTTTTGAATATGATAGGCTTCTTGTTGAGAAACTTGTACCATATTTTCAATAACAATCCTTTTCTCCATGAGGTGGCTTATTGTTTTATTGTAAGAATGTACATGTCTAGCATCAGTTAAGAGCTGGGTGGGTGGTGATGTCTCTCTCTCTTCCAATTCTCTTATAACTTATCCATTCAATTATTCAACATATAATTTCTGATTATATTCTGTATGCTGAATATTGTGCGGGTCAGTGGGAATCCCCCAGTGGACAAAATCATTCAAGGTCCCTACGCTCATGAAGCTTACTTGCCTGACTCCTCTCAACAGGCAGGAAAGATGCCTAAGCATACAAGCAGCACACTCCAAAAAATGCTTTTAGACCAGATGTTGGGTACTCAAAACGTGTTTCTCAGGGAAACAATAGTGGTTAGTCTTCTTGACCAGCCTAAAAGGGTTTAACAACACCAAAAACATATCCAATATGGATTAATGTTATTCCTATTTTGAACACATTGGCATTGTTTCAATGGTAACTGTGGAGTTCCAAATCAGGATATTTCCCACCGAGGCTGTATTTCTCCGTCTTCTCAGCAGCAGCAACTGTACTGGAGTTTGATTTAGCTGTGGTGGTGCTCATGGGAACCATGGAGAAGATGGGACAGTGGTTCTTCCAGCACAGGGAATTCAGTGGTTAGGGATTCCCACGTACT
>NW_007734441.1:14263-20440 GCF_000696425.1 Galeopterus variegatus
GAAGATGGGACAGTGGTTCTTCCAGCACAGGGAATTCAGTGGTTAGGGATTCCCACGTACTCCTTGACATCAGTCACTACACAATTTTCTACACTGAGGAGCAAATGGGGATGTAACTTAGACTTCCTCCCCCCTCATCATACGTGTGGATTATTCACCAGTCAAGTTCATATTCAGAGAGACCTGCTGAAGTCTATTTCCTCTACACCACCACAAAACCCATGGCTTGAAATATGAAGGTGCATCTCATGAGATGATCTGAATTACTTGAATTGGTATTAAAATTACAGATCTTGTATCTGAATTGTTCCTATTCTAAAGCTCAAAAAATGGTCCTTACAAAACTCCTTCCTTTGGTTCTTCTGATTCAACACACTGTTATTTAAGATAAAAATGATCTTTTGAAGGTTAATAAATAATAAAAAGAAACGTATTTGCTTCCCCACATACAAAATTTTATTTTTTTACCATGTAAAAACACAGCTTGAAAATAATGGTATCCTGGAAAAAAAATCCCCTCTGAGAACCTTGAAATAGTAGAAAAATAATGATGAGTCAGTGGGACAAGCTCCATCCAAGAGGAACTTTGATCTCTGCTTACTCATTTTCTTCAAGCCAGGAATTCAAATGATGAAAGCTGGAATTTTTCTAAAGATTGCCACAGAGGGGCAGGATTAGTTGCATAATTATGTGGGAAATAGAAGTGACTGCTGAGTTAGTTGCTGAAGAACAGCTGGGTTGCAAAGCTGGAGTCTCTCATCTGATCCAGGAGGAGTAGGAAGAATTCGCACTTTCCCCAACACCTGGGAATGTTTTGTGTTGGGTGCTTAGCAGCAACAGGTCCTGCAGGTGGTGCGGCATGGGGCAGGCTGGCAGCAGGGGGGGCGGCAGCAGGGGGACTGCACGGTGACAGGCTGGCAGCAGGTGGTGGCCCAGCAACAGGGGCGGCAGACCACAGCAGTGCAGGATGTGGGGCAGCAGTAGATGGGGCGGCAGCAGCCCTCCTGCAGGCCACAGGGGTCGCAGCAGATGGGGCGGCGGCAGGGCTCGCAGATGGGGCGCGTGCAGCGGGGCACACAGGTCACGGGGCGGCACACGGTGGTCTGGCAGCACACGGGGCGGCAGCAGCAGGGGTCGCGGCAGCAGCAGGGCTGGCAGCAGTCCCCACAGGTGGAGCCGCAGCAGGAGCCGGTCATGGTGTTGTCTGGGGCTGGTCTGGAGTGGGCTGTGGAGAGGAGTTGGGTGTTCTCAGGTGTGATGTCTTCCTCTCCCTCTGGGCCCTTTATATACCTTGGCCAGGTGCTGATCCCCAGGGGACACGTGATCATTTCCTGGAGTTGTGGTTTCCCATTGAAATGAGAACTTTGGCCAGTTGCTGAGGAAGCAAGCAATTCCAACATCACTGAGGGATGCTTTCCCTTCTATCTGCTTTTTCTATCAAAATGAATACTTGATGATTCATATTATCAGAAAAATTGGTCATCGCCCAGCCAATCCTTCCAGACCATGTCATATGACAAGTTGAAAGTCTGAAGAATCCAGTGTTACTACATCGCACTTTCCTCTTGCTCACCATCTGCAACCAGGTGTGAGACTCTAGTGTTCACAAGTCACAGAGCTGGTTCCTGATTGGCATTGGGATGAAGCAAAGATTTCTAAAAAACCAAAACGACTCATAAAAGGAGATGTGTATTGATTCTGCTATGGAAAGAATGGCTCAGTGCTTCTGTCAAACAACATATTGCTTCACTTTGTTTATAAAGAAATAATCACCAAAGCCACTAGAGTCATTTTCATTTTTTTTTTAATAATCTGAGCTGGCCTATAAATCCTAATCACTTATGATACACTTACAATGTAAATGGTGCTCTACTATTTGGGGGTGGAGAGGGAAAGGAAAAAAAAAGTAAATTCTGAATTTGTCATGCAGGAACAAAAAATTTTAGGAAGACAAAATATAGGTAGATATAGCAATTAAAGAAGTNACAATAACTAACTACATTGTATATTGACAAAATAAAAATAAAAATAAAAAAAAATAAAAAATAAAATAAAATAAAATACCCTTCCTTGATTATGATCTTGGAAATACAATTGAAATTTGTGTATTGTTTGCTTTCTAGGTATTGTATAAGTACTTTGTATTAAATTCTTTAAAATATATTGAAAATATTTAAAAAAGAATCAATGATTTTTCTGGAGTAGATGCTTTGTTTTGTTGGCTGAGGCTTGTGATTACTTATGAGGTATAAAGATGGGATTATAACAAGGACAAGGGGAATTAAGTGAGCTGGTTACTGACCAAATAGCTTTGTCTTTTTCAGCCACAGCTAAGAAGAATGGGTATGTAGAAAATAAATTTCAAGTTGGAAGGTTAAAGATGGTATTATTCAAGAGTTGCTGATGTCTTCAGACCGCATTTGTCTCCGAGGTAGGCTTTGTTTTCTGCAATCTTTAATACACTCTTTGTTCCACCGTAGCCCTGATTCTTGAATGGTTTTGAATTTATGATACAACATAGCCCGTCACAGTTTTTGGAGGATGAGATTTGTGAAATAATTTCCTCAAAGCCATACAGATAAAGGAGAGGCAAAGCTTTAACAATACCACAGGTGTTCTGTGGCTATATAGACACTGGTGAGTGACTCTTGGTGTTTTCAAAGTTTTAGTCACTCAAGAAAGACAAGATGTAGCAGTAGTTAATAAAAATTATATTCTATTTAGTGAAATAAAGGAAGAACTTGCTTGATTTATGGTTTAGCATACTGTTTTTGGTTTAGAACATATACAGAGGTACAAATATTAGAAATAGGAATATGTCTGTAGACCCACTGCTTTTGTTAATTAACAAAAGGACATAGTACTGTATTAAGAAAGCCTGTGTTCTAAAATCATAGACTGTCAGAAACCTTGCTGTTTATAGCCACATGAGTAAGAAGGGAATATCTCTTGCCTGGACAGGATCTAAGTCATTTTGACAAAAAGAAGCAACCTCAGTACCCAATCCAGGTGCAGACTTTCAGGCAAGATATCTCTTGCCTGGACAGGATCTAAGTCATTTTGACAAAAAGAAGCAACCTCAGTACCCAACCCAGGTGCAGACTTTCAGACACAGCATCCCTCATTTATTTTAACTATGTAGTTTCCAATGAAAGAGAACCCTCAAGTCTCTTTCATAGCCCATTCCTGACTTTAATTATTCTACAAATAGTCCTGTTTTGCTTTGAGCCTATCAAAACACCATTTCATGTAATTTTACCAGAACTCCATCAGTCCTCGAAATCCTATAAAAACATTTCTCTTTCTTTTTTGGATAGGATGCCACATGGTGGCACATTAAGAGACAATTGGTGTGTCCCTGGTTTTTATCACGTGATATTTTTAGTCATATTATTCAAGTTCCACACATTCTGCAAGAGCATAATCACCAGTGGGAACAAATAAATTTTAAATGCAGTTATAATAAATTTTGAGATTTTTGTGGTTGAATCCAAAAAGTATGTGAGGACTTTTGTGATGGTGAGCTCTCATTTTAATAGTTGCATGAGTTGTGTTTTGTTAGGAACTAGTTTAGGGGCTGTTGAATGTTAGGAAATTTTTGAAGTTATGAAAACAGAATATGCATTCCCTAGGGAACTCATTATCAGAAATAATACTAAAAATATCCTCCAATCATAAGAGTCAGAGATGGGATGGCAAAGATTGAGGGGGAAAGGGCAGGAGGAGGATGGGGAAGACAAAGAATTCAAATTCTTTTTCCACCATTTAGCAGCGGTCTAACTTCCAGCAAATGACTACACTTTCCCAGCCCCAGCTTCCTTATCTGTAAAATGGGCAGAGTCTTAGGTGCTTGGCTGTGTTCATAGGCTGGTTTATCAAAACATCCTCACAAATGTGGAAGATGGAAAGATGGATGTAATTAATTGAAAAGAGAAAATATTTTGGTTGGAAAAGACAGAAAAATGACATCATCAGAGAGTTGGTAGAATTCATTTCTGGAATTTTTTAAAAAAATATCTCTTCTGAGTGGTTTAGATATTCATCTGACTAAAGCCAGGGAAGACTGAACCAGGCAATTTTTTGGAGGAGCGAGGGTTGCGATCCCGTTGCCGGTCCCGGTCCAGTACGGGGGCAACACTGAGGGTTGTGAACCGTTGCTGGACACGGAAAAAGACAAAGAAAAAAAAAAAGAAAGAGCCTAACTCTCAGACACGTATATTATGCCCAGCCCTTCTTCTCTCCTGATGCTAAACTCATGTTCATAAGTCCTGTAATCTAGGATGCATTCTTACGGACCTGTAGGAACAATTTTTAAAGATCCTTTTCATTCAGAGACCGCCTTGATCTGATGTCAAGTTTTGTGGGGATTTTTGGCTTTGTCTATTACATTTATTAGGAAATATATTTCTGCCAGTGGATTTGGACTATCCTGAAAAAAAACTATAGTTTAGGTGTGGTTAGTAAAGCCTTCTCCTAAATTCTTTCCCACGTTTAGTGATTTGATACGTAAAGATGGCACATATTTTGAGCCTCTTTGATACAGTGATGTTCAAATGTGCTACAAAAAATATAAATGAGTGGTACTGGGCACTCACCATGTGCCAGGCACTTTACATGCAGAAAATGATTGAATTTTCCCAACAGTCTACATTGATAAGTATTTATTTTTCCATATTGCAGATGAGAAAACTTGAGGGTCAGAGAGGTTAAGTTACAATGATACTGAAGTTTTCGTCTTAAATAAATATCCACCTTTTAAAATTCTTGTTGTAAAGACAAATCTCTTCTAATTTAGTTTATTTAACAAGTAGTAATTAGTACTAACTATCTACAAAACATTGAACTCAGTACTGGGAACCAAAATAAATAATCTGTGGTCCTTGGAGTCAGAGAAATAGATAATCTCAATATAGTGCCTCATGGGGACAGAGGTAAGCTCAGGTTGCTATTGGAACATGCTGGGGCACCTAACCTAGCCTGGTATGTGTGGCTGTTGTTGGGGAATCGAAAGCTGTTACCCCAAAATATGGTGCTTTGACATGCTGGAATAAAGAAGCAGCCTCAAGGTCTCTCTGACTTTCCACCTCTTCCTGTCTCTTAATTCTCTGTTACTCTCCAGAGCACAGAATAAAGCTGTTCACTTATCTGCCTACAGTCCAAACCCACTGTTGAGAAAATAGAATAGTTTGGTCAGGGCCCTCACCTCAGGTCCTGCTGGGTGTGGTTTAGCACATCCCTTGTAAGCAAATTGTGTGTATGTGTGTGTGTGTGGAATTAGTGCGCATGTGCGCCAGTGTATCTTTTTGCTTCTGTTGCTGGTCTTGTGTTATTTGGAGGGGGGAGGGAGGGAGGGAGAGAGAGAGAGAGAAGAGAGTTTTAGTGAAGCAGGCGGGTGAGCATCTGCCTCGGGCATCCACCCGATGCAGCCGTGCTTTCCAACCTACGGCTCTAAGGACCTTTTGGCTGGTTACCTAGCTCATAGACCTGTGTGAAGGGGTCTGGTGACCCAGCCTGGCATATGAAGGGGTTTGTGACCCTGTCTGTGAATGGGCTTGAGGGGTCTGGGAGCTCCAGACCCAGCCCTAGCTCGACAACTGGCAATGTTGACAGGGGTCCAGACATTAGCAAGAGCTAGACAATCGGCACTGTGAGGATTCCAGGACCAAGCAGTAGCGAGACACCCACCAAGGAAGAAGACAATTACCTTTGGTCCTTTCCCTGAGTTTCCACTAACTTCATTCAAACCACAGGAAGAAAAATTGCAGTGTGTCAACAACCCTGGGCAAACTTTTGTCATAGACCATTGTCTTTATTTTCGTCCCATTCAATATTTTGAAGAAAATCATCTACTAGTCATTGTCTGCTCTGTCCATCGTCTGTTCTCCAGCCCACTGAGTTCCTCTAAAAATCATTTACTCCTATACCCTCCATCTCCCCTTCCCTATGAAGAGGGATTTATAAACATCTGTACCCCCCTGGGAAACTGGAACATGACTCTCTCATGATTCCCCCATGCTTTGCCCTTTCCCAGCACATTAAATAATAAAATTTGTTATGCCTTTTCCTCATATTGATCTAAATTCATCAGTGATTTTTGTTAACGAAACTTCCTTGCCGCCAAGGTGCTTACAGTCTGATGAATTAGACAATTAAGTAAACCCAGTGTTAGTGAAGAGG
>NW_007734441.1:21316-23197 GCF_000696425.1 Galeopterus variegatus
CTTAGGCCCCACCCCAAACCTACTGAATCAGAATCTCTAGGGGTGGGGCCCAAGCATATGTATTTTTTATTATCACTTTCATGTGATTCTCGTGCACATGAGAACATCACTGTATCAAAGAGGCTCAAAATATTTGCTATCTTTACATATCAAATCATTGAAAGTGGGAAAGAATTTAGGATGAAGAGGAAGTTTTCCCTTGGCCCCTACAGTGTGTGTGTGTATGTGTGTGCACGTGCATTTACATGTGTTTGTGTGTGTGCAAGTGCGTTTACACATGTACATGTGTGTTTGTGTGGTGCAGGAGGTTAGGACAGGACTACTAGATAAGACTGAGCTGAGTCTTGAAAATGAATCAGAATTAGGTGGATGAAGAAGGTGGAGGGAACGGGTAGGTGAAAGAATATGTCAGATAAATGAAACGACACGAAAAAAAGCAAAGACGTTTGGAACTGAAAATGTCCAAAAACTACAAGAAGTTCAGTGTTGCTTGGAGTGAAACTTAGTGGACAACGGGCAGATGGGAATCTGGAGAGGTGGGCAAAGGACGGGTGACAGAGTGCCCGATATGCACAGATATCCTACCTGCGTGAGTGGTCTGGGGACTAGCGTGGCTCTCCTGGGCCACCTTTGAATAATCACAGTGGACTCCGGGTAGCTCTCCTTTCCTCTCCTGTCTTCCTCATCATCCGGGTCTCCGCAGCTGCTTCCTCTTCAGCCTCCTTCCTATCACTGCTTTGCCTCCCCTTCCCTACTTCTTCTTTAGTCCCTCATCTTTCTTCCTTCTTGTCTCTTTTTTGTCGTCCTTTTTGTCCACCCGTAACAAGCGCAGGATGCTTTCTCTTTGCACTTTCATCTGAAGGTGTTTCACTTCCACATTAATCCTTTTGATTACAGTCCAGCAGGTGCTGTTTCCATCTTACTGCTGCAATTCCCTTTTTTCTTAACTTTGGGTGTCTTCATTATGGCTTGTTCTGGTAAATCCGGGGCCATGCTTGTTAAGCTCAAGGAACTCAAATCCAGATCATCCTCTGAGATTGTGGTCCTGAAATTCTAATGTGCATGAGAATCACATGAAAGTGATAATAAAAAACACGTATGCTTGGGCCCCACCCCTAGAGATTCTGATTCAGTAGGTTTGGGGTGGGGCCTAAGNCCTCTTCACTAACACTGGGTTTACTTAATTGTCTAATTCATCAGACTGTAAGCACCTTGGTGGTAAGGAATGTGGCTTGTTCATCACAAATCAGGCAGTATCTGGCAAGTGAAGGCCCCCCTTATCAACAGTTACTGAATGACTGACAACGAAATTTCTATGGATACGATTTTCCTTAGGTCAAGCTTTGGTTCTCTTGTGCAGATTCTAAAACCTTCCTCATCTATGTACTGTAACAGACATGCACTAATGGTTAAATCAGGGAGCGGAGCAGTTTGTTATGCCAGAAAAAATTAGTTTATTGACAGCAGTGAGCAACACATCACAAAAGATGACGGTGAGGGTTTGAGCAGCCAAAATCGTCAGAGTTCAGGATGGGTTTGCAGAGTCCACTCCAGGTATTTTAAAGGTCCGTTTACCATTCATGACGACTTCTGATGTAGAAACCTGGGAATTTGGCTGAGGGTGGTGACGGACATCTACTTATATCAGATAGTATCCAGAGGGTAGAATGTAAAAATAACTATTGTCACTTTGTGAAAAGAAATCTATTTTTTTTGCAACTTCATTAAAGTGCCACATAGCTATTTAGGCTCCAGTGTGTGTTGCTCTGTGGGGCCAGTGGGAGTTTCAGCAGCAGCAGGTCCTGCAGGTGGTGCGGCAGGGGGCAGGCTGGCAGCAGGGGGGGCGGCAGCAGGGGGACTGCACGGTGACAGGCTGGCAGC
>NW_007734441.1:25202-26545 GCF_000696425.1 Galeopterus variegatus
CAGTACTCAGCTAAATGTCTGACCAAGCAAACAAACAAAGAGAAAAGAGCAGCAGTGGGGTCCAGTTTAGCCTAGTCCCAGTCGGCGGGGCCAACCTATTCCATCAACAATAATTGTTAAAAGCAGTTCTCTCCACTGCTTTCAGCATAAAGAAGAAAAGTATCGACTAGATTTAAATCAGAAAAACAAAGCGTAGCCAGAAGCCCTCCATGGTGTACGTATACAGACGTGACCTATACGATCCAACCAAACAGCAGAAGAGGGCTCAGAAAATTAGAGAAAGGTAAAGAGAATAAAGCATTGCCTTGTCAGAATNATACACCACAAATATTTCTTCACTTTCTTTTATTGTTTATTCTCACCAGATTTAGAGATTGGATTCAATTCTGATGAATTTACCCTTGAAATATTTCTAACCCATAAAAGAGAAAAGAATATGTTTTTAAAATTAGAATAGGATCTAACACTGTGCCCTCTGGCCCTGAAGTCAGCATTTTATTCCTTGCCTTCAAAGACTCTCATGATTGCCACCCAAACAGTGACTTACCTTATTAATACACATGGGCGTGACAGTAACAGGTTAATAGCATCTCTCCAGTGCACACCAGTAGTCACCTGCTTCCCAGATATCTCCTTCCAGGGCTCACTTAGAGGCAGGGTTGTGGCTTCTCATGTGAGGAGGGACCACACAGAACGCTGGATCCTGCCACACTGGTTTTAGTCACTCTCCCCTGAATGGGCCCTGGGCTTTCTTGCCCTGCTCGTTAATGTCTCCTCATTCACCTGGAATGCCTTCCTCAGCCTTCCAATTCAAACTCAGCTTCTACCTTGGCTGTGAAACCCTCTTCAAGGATCCATTGCAATTTTTATCTTTGTAATTTGTTTGGGATTAGTTGTTGCTTCTGTAGAACCCAGAAAGGGACTGTGGAGAATACATAAAGCTATTTCCTTATTTTACAACTGAGGTCTTGAGCGTTTACCAAGGTCACACAATGAGGTCACAGTATGAGGTCTGAGGTCCAGGTTTCCTCATTCATCAGTAAGTGGCCTCTACTATAAGTTTTATGCTTGTTGGGCTCAATAAGCCACGGTCTTCAGACAGGGGAGAGAACATGCATTAAAGTAAGTAGAAGGTCCCTACTTTCATTTCAGCAGCATTGACAGAAGTGATGCTGGAAGAGACTTAGGGAAACATTTTACCTCAATGACAGATAATCCATAAGGTCTTCAAGACTTTAATGTTACCAACAGGTCAGGCTCGGCTTGTCCTCTCACATTAAAGAAATGACCTGAAAGTCCAAAAGTTGATGCAAGGATTGGAAGGTTTATTCAGATTACCAGTA
>NW_007734441.1:26709-36187 GCF_000696425.1 Galeopterus variegatus
AATTTAGGCCAGGGACTCCAGGAGAGACCTACCAGCAGCAGAGACATGGGAGCAAAATAGTTCCAGTGGCCACTTGCTTCTTACAGCTAGAGTCTTCTCTGGTGCCCAAAGCTTTCCAATTTTTGCCAGTGATTTAATTAGGCTCTCGGATTCCGAAGTCATAGAAATGAACAATGTACCCAGTAAAGCATACAACGCTTTATTAAAAGAGGAGATAGATTTATGCATAAGGGGGGTAGCCACAGTAAAGCTAGCGCCTGGAGGGGAGCTGTTCAGGGTCTGTTATAGGGAAAGGACTTAAGGGGTGGCAGGCCAGCGTCACTGGAGGTGGTCTGTTCTGTTCTTCCTGGTTGCTGTTCTTCCTGGTTGCGCCAGGGCTGCATTCTCAGTAGGCAGTGGTGTTCATCATTGTCACCCCAGGAGGGTCATTGTAGCAGTCACCTGGATGCTTTGTGAGCAGATGGGAATTCCTAAAGGGGTCTTAAGGTTAATCTGTAACTTTTAATTATGGTAATACAAGCCTTGGGGTGGGGTTTTGCAACTCAGTAAATATCCGTTTCCTCTCTTATGTCAGTCTATTTTGTCAGGGCAGCCCATGGGGTAATCATTTGCCCTGGGGGGTCTCATGACTGAGGAGTGGAAAAGTAACAAAGTGTCCTCTGCAGGGAAAATGGAGTCAGTTTGGTTTACAGGCCTAGCCTTACTCTGTTTCATTTAGGACATTCGTGCAGCCTCAGTCCTGTGACAGCCCAGAGGTTTCTCTCTAAGGATCCACAGAGGTCAACGTCTTGTTGGCCTGCTTGTTTCTCTGATGTCACTCTCAAAGTGTAACCTGTATTCCCTTGGTAACACATTGTGGAACTGATTTGTGCCCTTGTCGAATTCCGTAGGCCAGGGACTCCAGGAGAGACCAGCAGCAGAGACAGGGGAGCAAAATAGTCCCAGTGGCCACTTGCTTCTTACAGCTAGAGTCTTCTCTGGTGCCCAAAGCTTTCCAATTTTTGCCAGTGATTTAATTAGGCTCTCAGATTCCGAAGTCATAGAAATGAACAATGTACCCAGTAAAGCATACAACGCTTTATTAAAAGAGGAGACAGACTTATGCATAAGGGGGGTAGCCGCAGTAAAGCTAGCGCCTGGAGGGGAGCTGCTCAGGGTCTTTCATAGGGAAAGGACTTAAGGGGTGGCAGGCCAGCATCAGTGAGGGTGGTGCATTCTGTTCTTCCTGGTTGCGCCAGGGCTGCATGCTCAGTAGGCAGTACTGTTCATCATTGTCACCCCAGGAGGGTCATTGTAGCAGTCACCTGGATGCTTTGTGAGCAGATGGGAATTCCTAAAGGGGTCTTAAGGTTAGTGTGTAACTTTTAATTATGGTAATACAAGCCTTGGGGTGGGGTTTTGCAACTCAGTAAATATCCGTTTCCTCTCTTATCTCAGTCTGTTTTGTCAGGGCAGCGCCTTGGGGTAATCATTTGCCCTGGGGGGTCTCATGACTGAGGAGTGGAAAAGTAACAAAGTGTCCTCTGCAGGGAAAATGGAGTCAGTTTGGTTTACAGGCCTAGCCTTACTGTTTCATTTAGGACATTCGTGCAGCCTCAGTCCTGTGACAGCCCAGAGGTTTCTCTCTAAGGATCCACAGAGGTCAACGTCTTGTTGGCCTGCTTGTTTCTCTGATGTCACTCTCAAAGTGTAACCTGTATTCCCTTGGTAACACATTGTGGAACTGATTTGTGCCCTTGTCGAATTCCTTTTATTGTTATCGTGTACCATCACCCTTTACATTGTCCTTTATTATGAGTTCAGTAAATACACCTGTTGTAACCTGTATTCCCTTGGTAACACATTGTGGAACTGATTTGTGCCCTTGTCGAATTCCTTTTACTGTTATCGTGTACCATCACCCTTTACATTGTCCTTTATTATGAGTTCAGTAAATACACCTGTTACTTTTGATGTAGATCCACACTGAATTCCTTTGGATCTGAAAAAAAAAAAAAAAAAAAAAGAATCCTGCCCAGTGGATCCCACTTACTTTCTGTGAGCACTAAATGAAAAGAGGAGGGCGAAGAGCTTGCACCACTCCACTGCTTTTGAGATGTCATTTATCCTGAAATGATTTCCCTCAAGCTTTAAGAGGAAGGCTTTGTGTTGTTGTCGTGGGGGAATTAGTGCTGTTTTGCTCAGTAGATACCATGGAAGGTATCATAGATGTGAATTTTATCAAATTCATTCTTTATGCTTCCTCATGCCAAGATTTTCTCTTGGCATCTTTATGATGTTAGTTGATTTTTACAGTACAGACTAAATAGTTATATTCAATATTCTAGGCGAGATTACATTATCATTTGGTGGAAAGATAATATTTTCTGATTTGTTTACAAATAGCATTTTTATTTATGACCAAGTTTCTGTGGACCTTTCTGGTCTTAGCAATCCTTTGAGCCAATGTCTTCTATCATAGTTTCATGAGGAATCCTATTTTCTTTTATAACTAGGCTCTTACTGGATGTTTACACCCATTTTCCTTTAAGAACATTTTATAATGTTCTACCTGTATTGTTTTATTTGTTGGTGCTGGATATCGGATGCTATTTTTCTTCCTACTATATAAGAACTTTAAGTTACCATTTACTGAGTGAGCACTATGTATGTTCCAGGGATTGTAATAGGTACATAATACATATCTTATCTGATTAATCATCATAATAATCAATTAAGGTATGTATTATCCCCACTTTATAGGTGAGGAATCTGAGGCTCAGAGGGGTTAACTAATTTGCCCAAGGTCACACGACTCTTAAATATCAAAGTTTAACTTGTAAAAACTTGTGTTGTAACCTATATGCTTACAGAAAAAACCAAAACCAAACAAAACCCAAATGGCTTTCTCTTTCAATTCAACCTGAGCAGGTTAACTAGTTTTATCTATAAAGCTAAAGATTTATTAATATATACCCTACAGAAAATTTACTAAAGTTTAAAATAAAACTAATTCTGGCACAAATACTTGGGTACTCCCCTATTTTTGTTTTCTTTGTGGAAAACTATCTGTGTATCTTTGCATAATGATTGCTGAATTAAACTAGTTTCTTGTTGCTAACATGGTTGAATTAGAAAGCTATTTCTGTATAAGAAGCAACCACAAACTCTCATAGAATACAATAACAAATACTTCTTGGTCATATGTCTGTAGGTCATTTGGGGTTTGGCTAAGGCTAGGCTTGGCTTCTGGCTACAGGTTGGTTTGGGACTTCCTTTTGAATTAGAGTTGTTGCTATTTGGGGTCTTTTGTTGTAACAAATGAATGTTAGGATTGTATTTTCTATTTTTGAGAAGAATGTCAATGGTATTTTTATGGGCATTACACTGAATCTGTAGATCACTTTGGGTAGTATGGACATTTTCAATGTGTTAATTCTTCCAATCCATGACCATGGGATATCTTTCCATCTTTTTGTGTCCTCTTTAATTTCATTACACTGAATCTGTAGATCACTTTGGGTAGTATGGACATTTTCAATGCGTTAATTCTTCCAATCCATGACCATGGGATATCTTTCCATCTTTTTGTGTCCTCTTTAATTTCTTTCACCAGTGATTTGTAGTTCTCGTTATAGAGATCTTTCACCTCCTTGGCGAAATTTATTCCTAGGTAGTTTTTTTTTGGTAGAAATTGTAAATGAGCTTGGTTTCTTGATTTCTTTTTCTGCTAGTTCATTGCTGGAGTATAAAAACACTACTGATTTCTGTATATTGATTTTGTATCCTGCAAATTTACTGAATTTGTTTATCAGCCCTAAGAGTTTTATGGCAGATACTTTAGGTTTTTCTATATATAAGATCATGTCATTTGCAAATAGAGACAATTTGACTTTGTCTTTTCCAATTTTGATGCCCTTTATTTCTTTCTCTTGCCTCATCGCTCTGGATAGTACTTCCAATACTATGATAAATAGGAGTGGTGAGAGTGGGCATCCTTGTCTTGATCCTGTTCAGGATGATATTGGTTGGTGGGTTTGTTTTATATGACTTTTGTTGTGTTGAGATACTTTTCTTCTATACCTAATTTGCTGAGAGTCTTCATCAAGAAGGGATATTGAATTTTTTTCTCAATAAAATTTTGTTTTATTCCTGAAGATAATTTTTGTGAAAGTTATTCCTAGGTAACTTTTAAATTATCATTGTGATTGGTATACTTTCTGATTACAGTTTCTTTTTAAAAATTTATTGAAACATACTTGTGCATATCTGTGGAGTACAGCATTGAATATCAATACCCGTGTGCAATATATGATGCTCAAATCAGGATAATTGGTATATTCAACACTCCACAATGTGATTTCTTTTGGGGAAGGGATGTTGAATTTTGTCAAATGCTTTTTCTGTGTCTATTCAGATCATCACATGGTTTCTGTCCTTGGTTTTGTTGATGTGGTTTGCCACATTTATTGATGTGCTTATGTTGAACCAACCTCACATCCCTGGGGTGAATCCCACTTCATCATGATGTATAATCTTTTTGATGTGCTGCTGTATTCTGTTTGCTAATATTTTGTTGAGGTATTTTGCATCTATGTTCATCAAGGATATTGGCCTTTTTTTGTTGTGTTTTTGTCTAATTTTGGTATCAAGGTAATGCTGGCCTCATAGAAAGAGTTTAGGAGAGTGCCCTCTGTTTCAATTTTTTGAATAGTTTGAAAAGAATTGGTATTAATTGTTCTTTAAAGGTTTGGTAGAATTCAGCAATGAAGCTATCCAGTCTGGGGCTTTTCAGGAAACAGCAAAATGGATTAAAAACTTAAATATAAGACCTGAATCTATAAAATTCCTAAAAGAAAACAAAGGGGAAACATGTTAGGATGTAGGACTGGGTAAAGCCCTTGTAAATAAGACCCCAAAAGCACAGGCAACAAAAGAAAAAATAAACAAATGGGAGTACATGAAACTAAAAACTTCTGCACAGAAAAGGAAACAATCAACAGAGTGAAAAAACAACATACAAATGGGAGAAAATACTTGCAAGCTATACATTCAACAAAAGATTTATATTCAGAATATATAAGGAACTCAAACAACTCAACAGTAAAAATCAAATAACCTGATTAAAAAATGGGCAAAGGAGCTGAATAGACATTTCTCAAAGGAACACATATAAATGGCCAACAGATACATGAAAAAATGCTCAACATCACGAAACATCAGAGAAATGCAAAGCAAAACCACATTGAGATATCAGCTCACCCCGGTTAGACTGACCATCACCAAAAGAAACAGAGGATAACAAATGCTGTTGAAGATATGGAGAAAGAGAAACATTTACACACTTTCGGTGGAACTGTAAAATAGTCCAGCCATTATGGAAAACAGTGTGGTGGTTTCTCAAACAACTACAGATATACTTGCTATATGATCCAGTATATACCCAAAGGAATGGAAATCACCACATTGAAGGATACCTGCACTGTCATGTTTATTGCAGCTCTATTTATAATAGCCAAGATATGGAACCAACCTAAATGTCCATAAATGAACAAGTGGATAAGGGAAAGGTAGTATATATACATAATAGAATACTGCTCAGCCATAAAAAATAATGAAAATCTGGGCTGGCCCTGTGACTCACTTGGGAGAGTGTGGCGCTGGTAGCGCCAAGGTCGCAGGTTTGGATCCTATACAGGGATGGCTGGTGTGCTCACTGGCTGAGTGTGGTGCAGACAACACCATGCCAAGGGTTGCAATCCCCTTACTGATCAAAAGAATAATAATAATAAAAAAAAAACAGAAATGAAAATCTACTTGCAGCAACATGGTTGAGCTTGGAGAAAATTATAACTGAAATAAGTCAGGCACAGAAAGAGAAATATTGCATGTCCTCACTCATAAGTGGGATCTAAAAAATAAACAAATAAAAAAGAAAGAAAGAATTAAAGATAGATAAAAAGAAAGAAACAGTGATCACACTAATAAATTTAACGTTCAAAAGAAGAGAACAGAATCATGGTTATTGGAGGTGGGAAAGGGGGAGGTGGAAGGGAGTTAGTGATAAATTGGTTAAGAGTCACAAAGAATGATTATGTTTTATAAAAATGAGTATATAATTATCCTGATTTCATCATCATATACACAGGTATTGACATTCAGCTCTGTACCCCACAATTATGTATATCTATTATGTTTCAAAAAAAAGAACAAAGAATTACACCAAATTTATGAAAATATGTGCTGATTTAATCAAATATTTGATTAGAATTTCTACTTTATTTCTCAGAATAAGTATAGATTATTCCAGTGAGTAACAGGTAAAATTTTTTCTTGGGAAAAATATAATTAAAGGACTTGAGATAATATGGCTTTCTTCTCTGACTACATAGATATTGGAATTCTGGATACAATTGTAAAGTAATAAATTTATGAGCTAAAAGAAAGAAAATAAGCCCCCCCCCCCAGGTGCTGGAATGAAGAAGGGTATCAGCTGCCATTTTGCTCCATGTGTAACCAACTCAAGACAAGATTGTTCAGTCTGGGAGCAGATGCTGCAACTTCAGGACATGGGCCAGTGACTCAGAGCTAGGACTTTAATGCTCTCTCTCACAGGGCTGAAAGACACGGCTTTGGGCCTACCACAAGCTGACACCCTGGAAGGTGAACTAAAAAAATTAAGGCTGACCAAGAGAAGTTCAATAATCTTGTTCTTTGGGGAATGTTGATGGAATAAAAAAAATCTATCTATCTATATATAACTGAAAGCTTATAGCTTAAGTGGTTTGAAATCCAATTTTATAAAACCATGCTGGTATCACAGAGCTACCAGCCTCATTTTTACTATTCTCCACCAAGATCTCCATTGCTTTTGACAATGCCATTTAGACATGGATCTACATGCTCTCTTCCAAACAAAGTCTGTCTCCTCAGGCAGAGCTGTGAAACCCTTAGTCCTTATGGCCATGACTTTACCTTTGGGCAGAACCCCTACCAGGACTATTGTGAGGACCCACTTTTCCCAAGGTGACCAGCTAACTGTACTAGTGGTTGCTCAGGTGATCCTGCCCCCCACATCATCTTCTCAGCTTGTCCTTCCTGACATAAAACATCTTCTCTATGAGCAAGATGGGGTGGAAGTGGTAAGATTTTGCTTCAAGAGAGCAAATAGACTTGACTTAGTGTGATCAGGGATGCTTAGTTCTTTAACTGAATGAAAGGAAAGCAGGTGTATCCATTACTTCACCTCCTTTCAAGTGCACCCTAAATTAGTGAACTCTCCAAGACTTGCAGATAACAAGCAAAAAGAGGCATTTCTCCCAATGTGCTGAGTCTCCTTATGGCTCAAGGAAAGAACCACCCTCATCTAGCAATAAGCTGAGTGGTCTTTGACCCACACATGCTCCACTGGAAATACTGATTTCCTCTCAAGTCACTAAGTCTCTGGTCTTTCCCAACTTGTGGTAAAAAGTGTGGCTTGTTGTGCTATACTTTACATAGCCCTACTCTTGTTTCAACTTTTTGAGAAGACAAAGTCTCAGATTTATTTGACTTTAGGACATGTGCTTATGATGGAATTGTACCAGCAAGGAATGGGTCTCTCCTAGATATCTTCCTAGAACATCCCAGGCACCTTTTATCAATATAGATTTCTAGGTTGCACTACTAGGTATTCTGTGTCACTTGGTTATGTCAGAAAGAAGATATGATAATTTTGTATGCAACTTTGATTCCTAAAGGGAGTGATACTGCCTATAATAAGTAAACACAAGAGGAAATATGCCAAAATGCATTGCTTGGGATACGCTTCCCCAACTCACTCATCCCCGGCCTGCAGCTAGAGCCATACGCTTTATCATTGCTCAAGAGTGAATCACAGAGGTGGGCCTTCTCCTTCTCCTTATGAGCTCTAATATCATCATTCTAATGGGAATTATTTCCTTCCCATTGACTTTCCCCAGCTGCCACCCCATTTGCTGCATGTCCTGGACTCATGAGACTTACAGGGTAGACTTAGGTTGAGTGAGGCTTGAGAGAGGAATGTATGGGCATCTAGTAACAAATTGTTAGTCCCATGACAGCCAATTGGAGGAGAGAGACACCTGCAGTCTTGAAAATTAGATGATACACACAAGGAAGAAACATAGAGTTAATTTGGAAAGAAAGATTAGACTGAAAATACACCATAGAAGGGAAAAATGCACTCTAACATTTCAAGAAAACATGTCTACAATTACCTAATTTAATAATTACTTATCTATTAGGATAAACAATAACAAGGAAGATACTCTCCCAACAGGGTGTAAAAGGTGACTTGGGTCTTATTCATAATGTCTTTGCCCAGTCCTACTTCCTGGTGTGTTTCCCCTATGTTTTCTTTTAGTAGTTTTATGGTCTCAGGTCTTATACTTAAGTCTTTAGTGCACTCTGAGTTGATTTTGGTATATGGTGAGAGGTACAGGTCTAGTTTCACTCTTCTGCATATAGAAGTCCAATTTTACCACCATTATTTATTTTATTTTATTTAATTTTTGGCCATAAAGTAAGTCTTAATACAATAAGAAAAGACAAAGATCATAGAAAATATGTTCTCTGACCACAATAACAGAAGAAAAGACAGAATATTCACAAAGAAGTTGAAACTAAACACCACTCAAATAAACAAACAATGGGTAAAAAGAAAAATCAGGGAAGTTAGAAAGTACTTTGAGATAAAATCAAAGTACACATATCAAAGTTTATAGGATGCAGTGTTCAAGCAGTGCTTAGAGGAAAATTTATACTTGTAAGCACTTACATTAAAAATAAGAAAAATCTTAAATCAGTAATGTTAACTTCTACCTTAAGAAAATAGAAAAAGAACAGCAAACTAAGCCAAAAGCAAGTATAAGAAGGAAATAACAAAGATTACAACAGAACTATATGAAAAAGGGAATTAATAAACAACAGAGAAAATCAACAAAAGCAAAGATTGATCCTTTAAAAGGTCAATAAAATTTGCAGACCTTCATCTAGATTCATCATGAAACAAACAAACAAACAAACAAACAAAAAGAACAAGACTAAATTACCAAAATGAGAAATAAGGCAGAGGCATTATTACATTGTTATTGTGGATTTTTGTGGTGTTAAGATTTAGTTTCTCTCTTGTTTCTATTTTTATTGTACAAGTGGATTTTATTCTTTTTTGTGTATTCGTGGTAGTAATGATCACTTTTCGGATTCTAGATGCAGGACTTCCTTGAGAATTTTTTTTTTTTAAATTTTATTTTGTCGATATACAATGAGGTTGATTATTGTGGCCCATTACCAAAACCCCCCTCCATCCTCCCTCTCCCCCCTCCCACCCAACAGTGTCCTTTCTGTTTGCTTGTTCTATCAACTTCAAGGAGTTGTAGTTGTTAAGTCTTCTTCCCCCCGCCCCCGGATTTTGTGTGCGTGTGTGTGTGTGTGTGAATTTATTTATTTATTTTTAGCTCCCATCAATAAGTGAGAACAT
>NW_007734441.1:39956-43428 GCF_000696425.1 Galeopterus variegatus
CTAAGATTTTGTTGGGGTTGCCAATTTGGTATGGCTACCTCAGTGATTACTCAGTTGGACATTAGTGTCAGGCAGGTCCAAAATTGACTACAGGGAAGATGGCGGGGCATTCACGCTGCTCCCTCTGGAGAGTCTCAGCTCCCACGTTGCGCTCCCACGGCAGCCTCTGCAGCCAGAGCCGCCCTGGCCGCCTCTCACCCCCCCTGGTGCTCCTGGGTCCTGTTTGCGCTGCAGCCTGCTCAGTCTCTCTTCGGCTTGTGGTTCCAGCGGTGCCCGGGGCCGGGGAGGTGACAGCCCCCTCCCCAGAAGATACCGCTGTTGCCGGACCCTAAGTCCCAGTGGCGGGGCTGTGCAGCCTGGCCTGGCGCTGAGGGCAGCAGCTGTGGTAGCCAGTCCCCGAGTGGCGGCCGCTCCAGGCGGCTTCTTCCCGGGGAGGATTTTGTAAATTTCACAAAATGGCGTGCACTCCAAACCTCACTGCATGTATTCTGAGAGTCCCCTTCACAGTCTCAGCAATACTTCAGAGCAATCCACCTGGGTAGTAACAGCTACCCCCGGTGCAAGCAAGGACACCAGAGATTCTGACTCACCATCAGGCTTTCTGAGTTCCTCTTCTTGCTGGTGGCCTCTGGGATCCTGCTGGCGCAGGGTGCGGGCGGTTCACTCCCTTCCTGCCGCCATGTTTCCTCCAAATTGCTTCCTTGAGAATTTTTTGTAGGGCTGGTCACGTGGTGGTTAACTCTCTCAGTTTTTGTTTGTCTGGAAAATACATTGTTTTTCTCTTGTTTCTTAAGGACAGCCTTGATAGCCTATAATATTTTTGGCTGGCAGTTTTTTTCTGTTAGTATTTTGAATATATCATCCCATTTTCTTCTGACCTGTAGAGTTTCTGTTGATAAGTCTGCTGTAGTCTGACAGGGACTCCCTTATATGTGACTTGATGCTTTTCTCTTGCTTCTCTTAAGATTTTCACTTTATCATTGAGCTTTGCCAGTTTGACTATAATGTGTCTTGGAGAGGATCTTTTGGGGTTGAATCTGTTTGGGGATCTTTGAACCTCCTGGATCTGAAGGTCCATGTCTCTCCCTATACCTGGGAAGTTTTCTTTTAAAACGTCTATTTTAAAACGTCATTGAATAGGTTTTTTATATGCCTTTTCCTTTTTCCTCCTCTTCTGGAACATCCATAATTCAAGTGTTTGTGTGCTTAAGGTTGCCTGCTAGTTCTCTTTTCTTCATTTTTTTAAATTCTTTTTTTTTTTTGTCTGCATGGGTTATTTTGAAAAGACTATCTTGAAGGTCAGAGCTTCTTTCTTCTGCTTGTTCCAGCCTGCTGCTTAAGCTATTGGTTGTGTTTTCTATTTCATTGAGTTAATGTTTCAGTTCCATGAGTTATGCTACGTATTTTCAAGGTATTAATATCTTTATAAATTACTTTCTTCTTATCCTGGATTTCTTTTGTTGTTTCATTATGTTGTCTAACTGAGTCTTCCCAAATCTCAGTGAGTTTCCTTAAGATTGTTGCTTGGATTTTCTTTTCATTCATTTCAAGTGTTTACTGCTCTCTAGGGTCTGGTATTTGAAAGTTACTTTATTCTTTTGGTGGTGTCATATTTCCATCGGTTTTCATATTTCTTCTATCTCTATGTTGATGTCTAGTCATCTGGCAGAGCAGTTGCTTCTTCAATTTCTCCAGAGTGGGCTTTGAGGTGAGAGATGTCCTCCTCTTTTTCTGGTCTCTGCAGGTGACACTACTTGTGTCAATGTAGTCAAGGTATGTTGGGCCACCTGCACAGTTGTTGGGCTCATATACGATTCAGTAATGCCAAAATGGTGATTAAGGCAAGGCCCTCTCCATGCGGCCACCTAAAGATGGCCCCGAGAGGAAGCAAGGTGGGAGGGGACAGCTGTGTTCCACATTTTGTTTTTGTTTAATTCTATTGGCCGTCCTGGTTTTCGGCGCTCGTGATCAAGGCATGATTGCTTAGTATAGCTTAAGGAACCCCCATGCATGACCACGTGCTCTTTACCCTGATTGGCTGGGCAGAGGGAACTCCCCCACTGGCAAAGCTTAAATATGCTTGCTTAACAAACAATAAACGGAACTGCTTGACCGAACCCCTGCGGCGTCTGAGTGTCCTTTCTACTGGGTTGGGTTGGTGGGCAGATAACTCACTCCCCCCAGGGAGATCCCCTGGCCATCTCTAGGGCCAAGGGATGAAGCATTAGGGCAGCTCACTCTTGGGTTTGGCATGGGAGAGATCAGGAAAGGGAGGAAAACCTGCTGGTGGAACCCAGAACTCATTTTTTGACATGGTATAAAGTTTGTAAATTATATTGAGGGACTGGGAGAACAAACCACCATTAAGAAACACTGCTACATTATGCTATGAAACTATATTCCTAAACTTCCCCAAATATGACAACCTGGGAATTGTTCCTCTACCTAAACTGTATTTACCTATATTAACTATGTTTCTAGTTCAAGTCTCGTTTATAAAACAAGATATAAAACTCAATTTATAAAACTGTATATCAAACACAACTATGACACCATAAAATTTACTAGAATAGATAGAAGCCATTATCATCAAGCTGCTGCTTTTGCAGCAGCTGTGGGTGTGGTGGTGGCTGTGGGCTACTTGTATGGAAGTGGTGTTTTTGACATGCTCCTTGCTTGCTACAGGTGGGGGATCCTGTCCTTGACTCCAGCCTAGGTCCCTGGGCATGCTCTGTTTCTTTCCTGCTTCAGGGCAGTAGGGGTGGTCCTTGCTTCCTGACTAGGGTCCCAGGCATACTCTTTTTCTTTCCCAGCACCATTTATTGAATAGGCAGTCTTTTCCCCAATTAGGTTCATGTCGGCTTTGTCAAAGATCAGTTGGCTGTATGTATGTGGGTTGATTTCTGGGCTTTCTGTTGTATTCTATTGGTCAGAGGGTCTGTTTCATGCAAGTTCCATGCAGCTTTGGTTACAATAGCTTTGTAGTATAAATAGAAGTCAGGTAATGATATACCTCCAGCTTTACTTTTTTTTGGATCAGGATTGTTTTGGCTATTTGTGGTCTTTTGTTGTTCCATATGAATGTTAGGGTTGTTCTTTATATTTCTGTGAAGAATATCATTGGTATTGTGGTGGGGCTTGCATTGAATCTGTAGATTACTTTGGGTAGTATGTACATTTCCACTATGTTAATTCTTTCAATACAAGAAAATGGAATGTCTTTCCACTTTTTTTGTGTCCTCTTTAATTTCTTTTAGTAGTGTTTTGTAGTTCTTGTTGTAGAGATCTTTCAGTTCCTTGGTTAAATTGATTTCTAGATATTTTAATTTTTTGGTGACCATTGTAAATGGACTTGCTTTCTTTTTTTTTTTTTTTCCTTTTTGTTCTTTCTTTCTTTTTTTTTTTTTCCTCTTTGTCTTTTTTCGTGACCGGCAACGGATCGCAACCCTCACTGTCGCGCCCGTACCGGACC
>NW_007734441.1:43890-71735 GCF_000696425.1 Galeopterus variegatus
CCGAACCCTCGGCGGGAGCGCCGCCGTGCTTCCCAAGCGGCGCACTGTAGCAGTGCGCCACAGGGCCGGCCCTGGACTTGCTTTCTTGATTCATTTTTCTGCTAGTTTGTTTTTATGTAGCATAAAAATGCTGCTGACTTTTGGGTGTTGATTTTGTATCCTGCAATATTACTGAAATTGTTAATCAGCTCTAAGAGTTTTTTTGGTGGAGTCTTTAGGTTTTTCTATATATAGCATCATGTCATCTGCAAACAGAGACATTTTGACTTCATTCTTTCCAATCTGGATGCCTTTTATTTCTTTCTCTTGCCTCATTGCTCTGGCTAGTACCTCCAATACTATGTCAAATAGGAGTGCTGAGAGTGGGCATCTTTGTCTTGTTCCTGTTCATTCAGGATGATATTGGCAGTGGGTTTGTTGTATATGGCTTTTATTGTGTTGAGATACTTTCTATACCTAATTTGCTGAGAGCCTTTATCATGAAGTGATGTTGAATTTTGTCAAAAGCTTTTTCTGCATTTATTGAGATAATCATATGGTTTTTGTCCTTGATTTTGTTGATGTGATGAAGACCCCAAAAGCACAAGGGAGAAAAGAAAAAATTAAAAAACAGGATTATATCAAACTAAAAATCTGCACAGCAAAGGAAACAATCAACAGAATGGAAAGACAACCTATGGAATGGGAAAAAATATTTACAAACTCTACATTCAACAAGGAATTAATATACAGAATGTATAAGGAACTCAAACAACTTCATAGAAAAAAGACAAATTATCCAATCAAAAATGGGCAAAGGAGCTGAATAGACATTTCTCAAAGGAAAGCATACAAATGGACAACAGATGAATGAAAAAATGCTCAATATCACTAATCATCAGGGAAATGCAAATCAAAACCACATTGAGATATCATCTCACCCCAGTTAGATTGGCCAGTATTAAAAAGATCGAGAATAACAAATGCTGACAAGGATGTGGAGAAGGGGAAACCTCCTACACTGCTGTTGGGACTGTAAAATAGTACAGTATTGTGGAAAATAGTATGGAGGTTTCTCAAACAACTACAGATAGATCTACCATATGATCCAGAAATCCTACTTCTGGGTATATACCCAAAGGAATGGAAATCGTCATGTTGAAGGAATACTTTCACTCCCATGTTCATTGCAGCTTATTTACAATAGCCAAAATATGGAACCAACACAAATGCCCGTTGATGGATGACTGGATAAGGAAAATGTGGTATGTATACACAATGGAATATTACCCAGCCACAAAAAAGAGTGAAATTCTGCCATTTGCAGCAAAATGGATGAGCTTGGAAAAAATTATGTTAAGTGAAATAAGCCAGGCTTAGAAAAAGAAATACCACATGTTCTCACTTATAAGTGGGAGGAGAGAGAGAGAGAGAGAGAGAGAGAGAAGGAAAGAAAGAAAGAAAGAAAGAAAGAAAGAAAGAAAGAAAGAAAGAAAGAAAGAAAGAAAGAAAGAAAGAAAGAAAGAAAGAAAGAAAGAAAAGAAAAGAAAAGAAAGAAAGAGAAGGCCACAATAATACATTGAACTTTCAGAAGGTGAGAACAAATCTATGGTTAGTAGACGTGGGAGAGGGGAGGTGTGGGGGGGTTGGGAAGAGAGTGGGTAAGGGGCATAAAGTATAAATTATGATTTGTAATAATGAATATGCTATTGATCATCACATGTCATACACAGGTGATGGGAGTCAATGCTGTTAACCCAAAATATGTACAATCAATTACACTTCAATAAAAAAATGAATAAATTGAAATAAAATTTAAAAAATCAGTAATAATAATAAAAATAAAAAGTTACGTGGGATCAGGAGACTCACAAATTCAGAAAACTTATTCTCTTAATAACCCATCCAGAACCTCTACCCTCTGACACCATAGTCACTTCTTGCTGTGGTTCTGTCTGCTCTGACCAGGGCTGTGGCCACTGCCTCTGCCAGAATACCTGCTGCCACCCCAGCTGCTGCCAGACCACACGCTACAGGACCACCTGCTGCTGCCTCAGCAGCTGTGTGTCCAGCTGATGCCGCCGCAGCTCCTGTGGATCCAGCTGCTGTGGTTCTAGCTGCTGTTGCCCCTCTTGCTGCCAGACCACCTGTTGTAGGACCACCTGCTGCTATGGATCCAGCTGCTGTGACTCTAGCTGCTGTCATCCCGGCTGTTGTGTGTCCAGCTGCTGCCTCCCAGTTTGCTGCTAGACCACCTGCTGTTGCCCAGTCTCCTGTGGATTCTCTTGTTATTGAGCTTCATTCCTGACCACCAGCCCTGAGTCAACCTCATGCTGCCATGCATCAGCCTTCCTCATTTCTGCTGTCCACTGCACCTGGCCGTGTTCTGATCTGGCACTGCACTAATTCATCCCACAAGTCATGCCACCAAGCAGCTATTTAAAAAGCAGCAATTTAAATGACCACCACACAAAACTGCCAAGTTCTATGCCTATTACCCTGACACTCAGACGACTAGATGTGTCACACCATGTCACTGGGATAGGCCCCTTATCTTATAATTGTTGTGTGTGTTCTGACCTTTGCAATGAATTATGTGTGAAAGAATGACTACATGTCAATAAACACTTACTTTCTTGGTATCAGAAACTTTTGTGGCCCTTCATTATTTTTTATTATTGATTATTTATTCGGAGCCAAGTTTGTGTCTGTCATGTGAACAAAAAATACTGATTTGGGATATATCAAAGCCTATGTTCAAGAAAATGCCAAATAATTCATTTTTTCCCCAAACCAGAGTGCCCACTTTAGCTGTCAAGTTTATTGAGAAAAAGCAAGAACTTCCTTTTTGCTGTAATTGAATTATGGGTCAACTAACAAGCTAGTGGGCTCTGGGAAGCACACAAGGTGAATGAAACCCAGTTCTTAGCTCTCAGGTAACTCACAATGACTTTTTGGATTTAACAGGAAGGCATGTGTCAGGTAGATTGTGCTTGCCATATTGGTGAGAAAGGGGAACCTGAGCTATCAGAGAAGAGTAATACATAAGGGTTGTTTATAGAAATAAAGTGTGTCAAGTCTAAAAATCCAGGGAACATGAACAGCTCTCAAAACAGAAGACAAGACAAAGTGGAGAATTGGATGACAGCTGAATGTTTATATTCTTTTGAAGGGAGTTATTATAAGCAAAGTTACCAAGACAACACTGTAGTCCTTTTGAGGAGGAGGGGTATATCAAGATTAACTCATAGAGTGGAGCTAATTATGGTGGGTCCTACAGTGGTCAAGATCTAGTGAAGCTACAGATGGAGTGAAAATCAGTGAGTATGATGGTGCCAAATGTCACTTATGGGAAGGAAAGTGTTGGACATTGAGTTGGAGGTGCGGGCTGAGTTCTATTTTCTTTCCCATTTTTTTTTTATTGTGGCAAAATATATATAAGGATTTCCATTTTCAGAATTTTAAACATACAATTGCATGGAATTAATTACATTCACAATGCTGTGTAACCATTACCTCTGTGTATTTCCAAAACTTTTTGAGGTGCTTTATTTACACAATATCCATTCCTGCTCCATTAAAACTCCAGTTGCAGGGTTTGCATACACATCTCACTATGGGACATGAAAAACTTTAGGGGCTTCCTGAACATGACCTGGATGAAGTCACCCAGCTGCCTGTGTTTGCTCTAACATTGAGATTACTTTTCCTTTGGGAGTTCGGTTCATATTGTACTTTCTATGTCTTTCCAAGAGTGTTCCTTCCAACCCAAATTGATATCGATAGGTTCAAGAGCTGTTTTAGCTCTGGGCAAAAGCTTTGTTGGAAAGAAAAATAAAAAGGGAAACGAAAACAGCACAAAACCAAAAAACACATTCAGAAATTAATCGGTAACACAAGGCAGGAACCATATCCTGGGACACTCCTCGATTTATTCTAAGATCATAACTGGTCTATACAAAATGTTTTTCATTGCGGCATTCCTTAGGTGCTCTGGCCTGGGAAATTGTTAGAGTTTTAAATGATTATGCCTGCAGTGTCATCTTGGTATATTGCAATACTGTTTTTGTCTTGTTCATTTCTATGCTCTCTTTTACAGCACATAAACATTTATATATATGTTTTCTTAACTTTTGGAGTTTTCCTTTTATTACCCAAAAATGTCAATATTGCTACTTTTATTTTTTGCATTTGCCTACCACTTTTGGACTTCTCTCATGTTAATATTTGAGGTTTTTATTTTATTTATTTTTTTGCTATTTTTATCCTCTATCAATTTTAGAATATATTTAAATGTCTTTAAATTTTATAATTTTATCTCCTGGAACCATTTTTTCCCCCTGTCTTATCTACGTTGTAATGGAATTCTTTATTTCAACTTAACTGATGGGAGTGATTCTTAAATTAATTCTAATTTTAAAGGGAGTTTATAAATTGTGAATCCTTGAATCTATGAAGAAATCTTTTCTCTGTCCTTACACTTGACCAATAGCTTGTCCAGATCTAAAATTATTGAGCCACAATTTTTTTGCCTGTAAAAACACTTTAGATGTGAATGAAATATTTTAAAGTAAAATTATCCTCCAGGATCATAACATGGAATTGAAACATACAGAAAGAATCTTGCTAACATGTGGGGCTTGTGGTAACCCACTGACTTCAGGGAATGATTTAAGGAAGAGTGTATATATGGAATGCTAAGCTTAATTTTAAGGGTTCACAAATTGTAGGTCCTTAAGATGTCAGAAAATAAACTCTTAATGTCCCCCCTCTTGTCCTCTTTTAATCCATCATTATAAACTGGCAAAAAATAATGAAAAAAGAAAAACACTAATTATAGTTTCCTAGGACAGGAAACAATAGCAGATAAGAATTGCCAACAAATTTTTGGAGAAAACAGTGGTTACTAATTAATGTAACAAGGGGAGCTATGGTGTAAGTGGGTGCAAACCTAACCCCACTGAGTGTAAAGTCAATTTGCCTTGAATCCTCAGAAGGGCTCAGAATCTGGAGGCACCAGATGATATGGAAGGTGGGGTAACACAAGAGCACTGCTAGACCCCCAGGATCCCTCTCCCACCCTATAAAGTCAGGTCATTAGTCCTCCCCCACTTCCCACCAGGAGAGACAAGAGGTTTTCCTTTAGAGAATTTAATGAGAGAGTCAAGGTTTGGGGACACTGGAGAGAACAAAGGTCAAGCACGGGGCTGAAAACAGGTTAATGAAGCAAAAATCAGAACAAGTAGTACAGAGGTTCATGAATATTGTCTGGAACAGAACAGGGGCGGTCTCAACCATTTGCTGAATACATGAGTTAATGGTTATCTACAGCTTTCTGGGACACAAGTTCATGACTCTGTCAAGCCCAACAAAGACCTTCCAAAACAAACATTTGTGACCAACATAAAGCTCGTTTGCAAGTATGGACTTGCTATTGTGAGTCACTCGGGGCACTTTTAGGTCCCAACCAAATCGCAACATGACCCTGTGAATATTCTGAACATTGAAGGCTGTGGGGTCAGTGACTCACTTCGCTCTCAGGAAAGTGATTCTATTCTCAGGGCATTATATATTCCTGGGAGTGTTGTGTGCTGGGGCAATAATCCATCACTTGGTTGACATATTATCAAGTAATGTATTATTGCCCCAACAAGGATTAGTACAATGTCCTGAATGTCTCCCACACCCTTTAAATCTCTTGCTATGACAATCATACAACAAAATCTCATTAATTTGGACACATCCCATTTGGGACATGTGCAGACTAATTTTTCTTGGCCTGTACCCATGTGAAATTTGACATCTTCTAAAAAATGATTGTAAGGAAAATTGAGAAGGTAAGTATATAATTACAGAATATATATTTTACTCAGTATGGATTGACTTCATGCTAATTACAAGTGAATTATATTACTCTGTACCTAAGCCTTGAACCTCATCCCTTAAAAACATTCTTTGCCTACGATTCTTAATTATGCTTAAAGAAGCTAAATGACATTCTTTAAAAAGTTCTAGCCAACCTGGGACCGGCCCGGTGGCGCACTGCTACAGTGCGCCGCTTGGGAAGTGCAGCGGCACTCCCGCCGAGGGTTCGGATCCCACATACAGACCGGCCACTCACTGGCTGAGCGAGGTGCGAGAGCAACACCGAGGGTTGCGATCCCATTGCCGGTCATGAAAAAAGACAAAAAGGAAAAAAAAAAAAAGTTCTAGCCAACCAAATTAGTTTAGCCTGCCTTCTTGTTTTTTGAATTAGTGCAATTTCAGTATGCAGTAGTACCCCCTTATCTGAGGGGGGTGCAATTTCAAGACCACCACCAGATGCCTGAAACTGCAAAAATTACCGAACCATATATGTACTGTGTTTTTTTCTTATACATACATACCCATCATAAGGTTTAAGCATGACAGCAAAACTAACATTTTTTTTCTCATAATTTCATGGAAAAAAGATTCGTTTATACCATAGATGTTAGCAACTACAGCATACAATTTTTTTCTCTTTCATTATTATGTCAAAAACTTTCCCCTTTTCTCTTAAAAGAAGCACTTTATGGCTTCTCTTTGTCATATCCAAATTGCCAGAATTACTACTCTTGCACTTTAGGGCCATTATTAAGTAAAAAAGGGGTTACCTGAACTCAGGCACTTTGGTAATGGGATGGTCAATATGATCATTGAGATGGCTACTAAGTTAACAGGTGTGTAGTATATACAGAGTGGATATACAGGACGAAGGGATAAATTCATGTCCTGGGCATGAGATTTCACCAGGTTGCTGAGAATGATGTGCAATTCGAAACTTGCGAACTGTTTATTTTTATAATTTTTCACTTAATATTTTTGAACCTGGATAACTGAAACTATGGAAAATGAGACCACAGATAAGGGCGTACTATTGTAATGCTGTGAACAAAACATAAAGGGCAATTTTGGGGAGGGCTCAGCTGTAAGAAAAGTCTGAATCTTAGAGATGGCTTAAGTGGTCATGACCAGAATGCTGGTAGAAATAAGAACAATTAAGACTATTCTGAGGAGGTCTCAGATGGAAATATGGAGCAAAGTATTGGAAATGAGAATAAAGGCCATCCTTGTTACAGAGTGGCAAAGAATTTGGCTCAATTTTGTCCATGCCCAAGGGCATTATGAAGGGTAGAATTTAAGACTGATGAACTAGAATATCTGGTGGAAGAAATTTCTAAGCAAAATGTTGAAGGAGGTACATGGCTTCTTTTAACTGTGTATAGTAACATGCAAGAGGAGATAAATGATTTAAAGACAGAATTTATAATTGAAAGTGAAAAAGAATGTAAAGATTTGGAAAATTCACAGCCGGGCCATGTAAAGAAAAAAAGTGTATGTCCAAACAACTCTTTGATAAGGTATTAATGTGGATAGAAGGAAGCCAGGTGTTATTCATCATGACAATGGGAGAATGATGCTGAGGTATTTTCGAGATCTTTGAGCTGCTCCTCTCATCATGGGTTGAGAATGTTAGGGTTTTAAGGGCAGAAAGGTCTTGCTGCCCAGGGCTGTCTCAAATCTCTGCTCCCACATTCTAGTGCAGTGCCTCTTGGCTGCCCCAGCTGTGACTCAAGAGGGCCCAGGTGCACCTAGTACTGTCACTCCAGAGGGCGCAAGTGGTAAGCCTTGGCAGCATCTGCATGGTGCTGATTCTGCAGCTGTGTAGAATGCATAAGCTGTGAGTCCATGGCAGCCTCCACTTAGATTTCAAAGTGTGTTTTGGACAGCCTAGGGGCCCACGGAACTTAATAGAGCAAAACAGTTTGAGTAAAAGGGAATTGCTCCTGCCTGACTGCCTTGACATCAGTATTTCCCTGCCTTTGGACACAGAGTGAATAAAGCATTGGCTCTTTTTGGGGCTTGAGACTGATGACTTTTGGACTGAAACTACACTATCAACTGTCCTGGTCTCCAGCTTGCTGACTGCAGATTTTGGGAGTCCATGCCTCCATAACCATGTAAGCCAATTCCTTAAAATAAATCTCTTTATATATATCTCTGTGTGTATACTTGTATGTATATTTACTTATAAATGCTATTGGTTCTCTAGAGGACCCTAACAAATAAGCCTTGGCAGCATCTGCATGGTGCTGATTCTGCAGCTGTGTAGAATGCATAAGCTGTGAGTCCATGGCAGCCTCCACTTAGATTTCAAAGCTGTTGTATATTATGGACTTATTTTTCAATAGCCCTCACTAGATGCACCCTCTTGACCTTGGACTTCTCAACCTACAAATCTGTAAGAAATTAATGTTATTTCTTTACAAATTATCCAGTTTCAGGTATTCTGTTGTAAGCAACAGAGAGCTAATACATTTCCTTTCTGCATTGGCTTTACTGATTGATGAGGGGAGATGGGAATGCAATAGAAGGGAAGTCCCAAAGGATGATTCCAAAGTATGGATTCAAGTATGAACTCATAATGCTAACCTGCTCCAATGCCAGAGACAAAATAAAATAAAATACAAGCTTTTCATTTTTTCATTTGATAAACAGAAAAGTTTGGATATGTAAAACACCGAATATTATGGTTCATAAATTTACTCAGAATATTAGAACTTATGATATCTGATACTACTCTTAACACTTCTGTGTCAAATTTAAAGTATGTTTCATCCTTCTGTATTCCCTCTTGATTCAAATAAGGCCGATTACAAATATAATTAGGGAATTTTATTATTTCAAGGAGATGTCATAACTCAATGATTAGGATGTGATGTGTACCAGTGATGTCTGCACAAACAATCTTAAATCTGATTGGTGCAATAGCTTAGGGCCATTTCAGAGCCCAGTAATAGTGTAATCTCAGTGTAAGTACAAACATCAAGAGCAGACGCTCCTACCCAAGGGCCATGTCATAATCACCTTTAATGTATTTTCTTTTTAAAAAAAATATTTTTAGTTTTTTTTATTGGTTATGACTATTCATGGGGTACAAAGCTGACCATCACCACTTGTGCCCAAGATGTGATGACTGGATCAATACCCATCAGCATACCCATTACCACACATTGTGATTATTCCCCATGTCCCAAACCCAGTTAATCCCCGACCCCCCTCCCTTCCCCCTTTCCCCTCTGCAACCCTAGGTGTGTTCTCTCCCTCTGCAAGTCCAATGCACCACTGTGGTCATTCTTTCCTTCCTTCTTTCTCTCTTAGCTCCCTCTTATGAGTGAGGACATATAGTATTTTTCTGTCTGTACCTGGCTTATTTCACTCAACATAATTTTCTGCAAGCTCATCCACATTGCTGTAAATGGCAGAATTAATTTCATTCTTTTTTATTGCAGAGTAGTATTCCATTGTGTATATATATATCACATTTTCCTTATCCACTCATCTGTGGATGGACATTTCATCAGGGAAATGCAAATTAAAACCATATTGAGATATCACCTCACCCCAGTTAGACTGGCTATTATCAGAAAGATGGAGAATAACAAATGATGGTGAGGATGTGGAGAGAAGGGAATGCTCTTACACTGTCGGTGGGACTGTAAATTAGTAAAACCACTATGGAAAACAGTATGGAGATTTCTCAAACAACTACAGATAGACCAGCCATATAATCCAGCAATCCCACTGCTGGGTATATACCCAAAAGAATTAAGATCATCCTGTGGAAGGAATACCTGCACTTCCGTGTTCACTGCAGCTCTATTTACAATAGCCAAGATATGTAGTGTATTTTCAAATTCAAATGCAGGCACCACTGCTGGAGATTCCAATTCTGATATACACCCCAGCTGAAAGCTACTCAGTGGTATGAACTAGTTTCAATACTTAGAAATACTTAGAAAGAGAGAATTAGTTTTGAAATTTCAGCCTTCCAGAATCAATATACATTAGAATGTTAAGTGTGGAGATGTTTGAATTATAAGGAAAATCCTGAGAGACCACACTCAGAGACATACCACACCATCTAGCTGAGGCATGTTTCCTTAAAAATACAATGAAATATGCATTTCTTCTCAGCAGAACTCAGTGGGACATATAACCCACTTTGTGATTATAAATTCTGAAATGTTGTTTATTGAATATAATGAATTGAGTACTTTGACTTCTTTGCAGGAGATTTCTTTCTTTCATTAGCACGTACTTTTTTTTTTTCAGAAATTTGGTTTTACCCTTTTCTCCAAAATAGGGCCAATGATATTATGAGGTATAATGTGTTAAGGGTGGATGTGTTTTAATTAAGAGCTAAGACATAAATTAAATCTGTCCTAATTTAGGATATTAAGACACATTCACATGCGTGCATGCACACACACATTCACACACTGCTTTTGTTCTAACATCTTGAATTATCTATATTTGATAAAGCATTTATTTTCAAATTGATCTCAGCATGGGTTGTTCCTCCTGTGTCTTTATGCAAAATATAATTGCTTGGTAACTGAATAAAATGATTGTGAAATCAATAGAGAATAAAGCCAATGAATTCTTATGTGCAGAAAAGTTTATTAGAAAGCAGAGAAGCAACAGAACATAAGGAATTTACTCCAGGAGAATATACAGGGTACAAATGAGCCCTCAGGTATGAGCGTGTAAAATCAGTGCCAATACATAGGCTGCAGATAATGTCTACCTTGTTCAGAAAAATAATCTAGATCCCCCAAATAATAAGAAAAATAAAAAATTTAGACAATAGGGATAATTTCTTAGCTGGTAGATTACAAATTAATTTACATTTGGTACCAACATTGGAAACAAAAGACAGCAAGGGAGAGAGTTTAAAATGAACCAGAATGTGCTCACAGTCAGTAGGTGGTGGTGGGCTCACTGGAGTCAACAGATTTCATGCATTCTAAGGTACTGCACAAAAGAAAGATCTAGGTCTGTGGAGACAGAGGTGAAGGAAGAAGTGGGCCTAGGGCAGGGGGCTCAGCAGTCAGGGGAAGCACAGCACATGGGGCGGGGGCAGGTGGAGATGACACAGGTTGGACGATAGCAGTTGGTGTGGCAGGAGACTTGGCCACAGACCGGACGCAGGCAGCAGCTGGTGCAGGGGCAGCAGGAGCTGCAGCAGGAGGGGCTGCAACAGCTGGAACCACAGCAAGAGGGGTGGCAGCAACTAGAGATACAGCAGCTGGGGCGGCAGCAGCTGGAACCACAGCAGCTGGGACTACAGCAGGAAGGGCGGCAGCAGCTGGAACCACAGCAGGAAGGGCGGCAGCAGCTGGAGATGCAGCAGCTGGGGCGGCAGCAGCTGGAACCACAGCAGCTGGGTCCACAGCAGGAAGGGCGGCAGCAGCTGGAGATACAGCAGCTGGGGCGGCAGCAGCTGGAACCACAGCAGCTGGGTCCACAGCAGGAAGGGCGGCAGCAGCTGGAGATACAGCAGCTGGGGCGGCAGCAGCTGGAACCACAGCAGCTGGGTCCACAGCAGGAAGGGCGGCAGCAGCTGGAGATACAGCAGCTGGGGCGGCAGCAGCTGGAACCACAGCAGCTGGGTCCACAGCAGGAAGGGCGGCAGCAGCTGGAGATACAGCAGCTGGGGCGGCAGCAGCTGGAACCACAGCAGCTGGGTCCACAGCAGGAAGGGCGGCAGCAGCTGGAGATACAGCAGCTGGGACGGCAGCAGCTGGAGCCACAGCAGCTAGAGCCACAGCAGGAGTTGACCATGGTGTTAGAGGATGGAGGCTCTGGGTGAGTTTCCAGGAGAGTGAAGTTCTTGGGTTTGGAGGTTTCCTTGGCCAATAACCCCTTTTATACTCTGCTGAGGACCTGTTGTCATCACATCATTATTTCCTTGTTATTATTTACCTTACCAGAAAACCATATCATTTAATTACATAATTGTGTGTTTCTAGTTAAGTAATCCAAAATAGAGAAAAGAGCACTGTTCCTTTTCCTGGTGTGCTCCTGTGTTTCCAGTGAAAAATACTTATCACTTAGTGGCTGTCACTTTTGTTCCTGGCCTACACAGAGTATTTTACAAAACAAACCACTAGTCACATGATTCTGACATTTTGTTTTTGAATGTGACATTCCTTTCCATCTGTACATTGCTCCCTGCAAATCATGAAGGATGGTTTTCACAGTGCTAATGTGTTGTTTGTTTTCAAAGAATGTTCTGGTAGGTGAAATACTGGAAAAAATGAGAAGGAAATTTGGGGGAGGATGTCCCACTTATGAGGATGACTATGATCCTATATGGGCATCTTGGAATGGTGAGGTGATGATTAGACCCCAGGAAAGTTCTAAATTCTATGTCTGATCTTATTCCTCAGTCTCAAGCTGAAGCACTTAGCAATGACTCACTACTTTTGAATAGTAAAAACACATTTTTTGCTGTATGTCTTCCATGATAGGCATTAAGAGAGGGAAGTTTTGATTTACCTTTTGATTGTCAAAATTGCACAATGGATTTTTCATTTTCAGAAGCATTTGTTTTATATAAATAATATTTAAAATTACTAAGCCTTCAATAATGTGTATCCAAAACATTCTGTTGGTTATTCTGGGTATAGAATAGATAAACCCTCATCTCTCTCTTATATGTACTTGACAAGACATATGCATAGAAAAGAAAGTTTGGAAAAATTTAAATTAATTGTAATTACTTTAATTAAACTACTAAAATCAAAATTTAAAGTATGTGTATAAATTTCATATGCCCTCAGTGTATATATGTCATTTGGAGTGTTCACTATGTACCAGGCATTGTGCTGAATATCTTACATTTATTTTGTTTTAATCTCTAATGCAACCCTACAAAGTAGTGTATTTATTCTTATTTCTCTTTTATTGGGAGAGTCAAAAGAAGCATAGAGAGATTAAAACAAACAACCCAAAACCTTGTCTGAGATTAAACAGAAAGTAAGGTTAATACGTCTTAGAGTAGCCAAGGGAGGGACAGAGAATAGAACTTGCAAGCCTTTGCTGAAGCTGTTTCACATTCCTAGAATGTCTCTTCTTGCTTGTCAGCTCTGCAAACTCCTACACATCTGTCAAGACCCATTTGAAATGCTTCCCCCTCAATGATATCCTTCCTGAGAAACTACACCATTTATATATAGGTATTCCCTGTGTTGTGCTTCTAATTTAACACACTATACTGCACCATAGTTATTCACTTCTTTTATTCCTCCAGGTATAGTGCAAACACCCCGAAGGCATGGGCTATGGCATTTATTTTTGTTATCTGTGTGCAAACAGAGGACATTGGTGATAAATGTTTGTTGAGTAAATGAAGAATTTTTGATGATATAGGGACATGTAATGGTTCTTTAACAATATGTATCTTTTGATTACTGGAGAAAAGAAGGGGAAACATTCTAAACACGGGATCATGGTTCCATTTGAAGAAAAGAACATTAATTTATGTGGTAGGTAACATGTTGACTGATAAATAACATATAGAGGAAGCTGTGAAAGTTAATATTCTACTTATAGAGCCCTCCTCCAAAACCCAAACAGAAAGTAAGAGTGTGACCCAAGACCAGAGACCAAGGCAGAAGGCCTGGAGGGGTGCCACAAACACTGCTTCTGTGTGGGTGGTCCACCACAGCCACCACAGCTACTGCTACTGCAAGGACTACTCAAGGCCACAGTAGCAGCCAGAACCACACTGCAGGCAGCCTGCTGTACACTTGACTACACTGACACGAGGAGAGTCGCCATGGAGCCTACAAAAAGGAGAGGAAGTGTTTCTCCTCAAAACCTAATCCAGAGTAACAGAAGAAGCAACTGCTCTACCAAATGACCAGACCTCAATATAGAGATGCTAGAAATATAAATAAACAAGAAAATATGACACCACCAAAAGAATACAGTAATTCTCAGGTGACAGACTCCATAGAGCAGAAAATGCTTGAAATGACTGAAAAGGAATTCCAAGCAATAATCTTAAGAAAACTCAAAGAGATAAGAGAAAACTCAATTAGAGAATACACTGAAATATGAAAAAATATCCAGGGTGTAAAGGAGGAAATCTACAAAGAAATTAACACTTTATAAAAGAATGTAGCAGAACTCCTGGAACTGGAGGATTCATTCAATGAAATACAATACACAACAAGAGCTTAAGCAGTAGGTTACAGCAAGCAGAATAAAGAATTTCAGATCTCAAAGTTGGTCTTTTTGGGGCCGGCCCTGTGGTTCACCCAGGGGAGTGCGGTGCTGGTAGCGCCGAGGCCGTGGGTTCGGATCCTATATGGGGATGGCCGGTGCGCTCACTGGCTGAGCATGGTGCGGACCACACCGGGCCAAGGGTTGCGATCCCCCTACCCGTCAAAAAAGTAAAAGAAAAAAAAAAAAGTTGGTCTTTTTGAAATAACACAGGTGGACCAAAAAAAAAAAAAAAAAAAAAGGAAAAAAGAATTTCAAAAAATGAAGAAAATTTAGGAGATCTAGCAGACAACCTTAAACTCACAAATTTCTGAATCATTGGTGTTCCAGAAGAGGAGGAGAAAGGAAAAGGCATTAAAAACCTATTCAATGAAATAATAACAGAAAAATTCCCAGATATAGGGAAAGACACAGATATTCAGATCCAGGAAGCTCAAAGATTACCAAACAGATTCAATCCAAAAAGATCCTCTCTGAGACACATTATAATCAAACTGTCAAAGCTCAAAGACAAAGAATTCTAAAAGCAGCAAGAGAAAAGCATCAAGTCACCTGTAAGGGAACATCCATCAAAGTAACAACAGACTTCTCAACTGAAACTCTATAGTCCAGAGGAAAATGGGATGATATATTCAAAATACCAATATAAAAAAACTGCCAGTGAAGAATACTTTACCCAGTAAGGCTATCCTTCAGAAATGAAGAAGAAATAATGTATTTTTCAGAAAAACAAAAACTGTGGGAGTTCACCACCACACTACCAGCCCCACATGAAATTCTCAAGGGAGTCCTGTATCTAGAATCCAAAAAATGATAGTCACTATCACAAATATACAAGAAAGAACAAAACCCACTGGTAAAACAAAAATGCGAATGAAAAAGAGAAAGAAACTAAATCTTATCACCTCAAAAAACCAACAACATTGAAGATGAATAATAAAAGGGGAAGAAAGAAACAAAAGATATTTAAAACATCTATGGAAAACAGTGTGGAGATTTCTCAAGTAACTACAGAAAACTACAGATAGATCTACCCTATGATCCAGCAATCCCACTTCTAGGTATATACCCAAAGGAATGGAAATCATCATGTTGAAGGGACACCTGCACTCCCATGTTCATCACAGCTCTATTTACAACAGCGAAGATATTGAAGCAACCTAAATGTCCATTGATGGACAACTGGATAAGGAAAATGTGGTATATATACACAATGGAATACTACTTAGCCATAAAAAAGAATAAAATTCTGCCATTTGCAGCAACGTGGAAGAGCTTGGAGGAAATTATGTTAAGTGAAATAAGCCAAGCAGCACTGAGGGAAAAATATCACATGTTCTCACTCATTAGTGGGACCTAGGAGAGAAAGAAGAAAGGAAAGAAAGACTGCAGTGATGTGTGGGACTTGCAGAGGGACAGGGCATACATAGGATTGCCAGGGGGAGGAAGGAGGATTTATTGGGTGGGGGACATGGGGAATAATCACAATTTGTAGTAATGGGCATGCTGATACTATTAATCTGACCATCACATCCTGGGCACAGGTATTGACAGGCCAGACAGCTTTATACCCCATGAATGTGCATAATCAATAAAAAATAAAATAAAATGAAATTAGATAAGATACTTTTAATGCTTCTCATTGATTTTCTTTTTTTCCGTAATTCCTTTAGCATTTATAATGGTTTACTACCTCCAAATACACTGCTGTTGTATATAGTTCCCACAGAAAGGCCAATAAAATAGTGTTAAATTAAAAAAAAAAATCTAAACAAAAGGGATAAAATGCCAGGAGTTAGTTAATAACTTTCAATAGCAACCCTAAGTGCGAATGGATTTAACTCTCCACTTAAAAGACACAGACAGATGGACATGGCAGATATCTACAGAACATTTCATCCAACAACTATAGAATATACATTCTTCTCGAAAGCCAGGTTTGTGAATAAATATATACATGTAGTACAAATGCATTTAATAAAGTTGGATCTCTGTTTATAACAATGGGTCTTGAATGGGATTGGCAAAGATTGGTAAAGGAAAACTTACCTTTGGTCACATTCTTTTGTGTTGTTTAAATTTTTAAAGAGCATGTATTTGTGTATAATTGATATGTAAATTCATATAAAATGTGGTTTATATGAAATTAACAATTTCCTCCATAGAGTCCATTAAATGTCTTCTGCTATTATGTTTACATTCCTATTTCTATTTTGCACTAAAAGATTAAAATTACATTTTAGACAATATTTCAACTCTCAAATTAGCTATCATAAATTTCAAATTGGTTTTGGGACAGGTTGGGATCCCTAGGAAGCAGATGCTGAGATGGAGATTAGCATGCAGTAGGTTTTATTGAGGAGTATCTTAGGATTTACACTTGTGGAATGGAAGGGAAGGAAGCAGGATTGGATGCTTGAGAAATCACACTTGGGGCAGTCTTACTGAAAGTCTCAGCTGACCCTTTGGGGAGTTCTGAATATGGGATAATCTATTAGAGGCATTTCTAGCTGAGGAGAGGAATGTGGGTCATGATTGTTTCATCCTGATGAAAAGGGGGCATTACATTCTCCAGCAATACCTATGAGCTTTCACCAGGTCTGCTTCCTTCATTTACATCACCTGGATAGCCCTGAAGGTGGCCTTTCTATATGGCAGGACAAGCTCCTCGCTGAAGTTCTGCCAGTCAGAGTGATGCAGATCCACCATATATGTGGAGAATAGGTTCGCTGAACGTGGCTCTGAGTAGAAAATGCATAGATTTTGCTAAACCATCTATTGGCTTCTTTTATTGCTAGAAAATAAAATCTGAAAGATGTTATTTTAAAAGATCAGGAAATGTGTTCAGTTTTCCCTGTTATTATATTCCTGGATGTTCCATGAATTAGTTTCACTTTTTTTTCCCCTAAAGGATACAAAATGATTAGTTGATTTGCCTAAGACGAAAAACACTTTCTAGAGAAAAGTAGGCAGTGATTAATGTCGTTTGACTTTTGTTAGAAGTCTAACTAATGTTTGCTGCCTGTCCTACAGGTGTAGGAAAAATACTATTACCCAGGACCAAAATATAAAACCTTTTTAAAGAAAGATAGTAACAATCACATTCAATTTTCAACTTCAATAGAATAGATGTTTATTTTGGTGCGTGGAAATAACAAGGTATGAAAACATCTTTACAAAGGATTATAAGAGAGAGTCTTCACTGGACTTTAATGTCAAAGGAGTGGCCCTACCAGTGATGGAAGGAATCTTCAAATTCCTTAGATGTGGTAAATTCTTGATGACAGAACGAGGAATGTTGTATTAGTCAAAATTCTGCAGAGAGACAGAAACAATAGGATATGGATATAAGTATCTGACAGGGGATTCTTAGGGGAATTGGCTCATGTGATTGTGAAGGCTGGGAAGTCCAGGATGGGCTGTCTGCAAACTGGATGCTGGTAGCATGGCTCAGTCCAAGTCCAGAAGCCTCAGAAACAGGGAAGCCAATGGTGTGATTCTCAGTCTGAGGCCAAAGGCCTGAGAACTCGGGGTGCTGCTGGTATAAGTCCTTGAACCCAAAGACTGAAGAGTCTGGAGTTCAGATGTTCACAGACAGGAGAGAAGATTGTATCCCAGCTCCAGAGGAAATAGAGCGAGAGATTTGCTTTTTCCTCTGTCTTTGTTCTTTCTGGGCCTCCAATGGATTGAATGGCACCCAGTCATATTAAGGGCAGGTCTTTCCTACCCCATCCTCTCAGGCTTACATGCTAATCTCTTCTGGAAACATGCTCATAGATACACCCCAAAATAATGCTTAACCAGATTTCTATGTGTTCTTTAAACTACTCAAGTTGACACCTAAAATTAACCATCACAAATATTGAGGGCAATTTGTCAATTTATTAGGAAATTCTCAATGAATTCATTTGGAAGGGTGATATTTTGGACAGACATTAGAATGCAGACACAGAATTGCTATGATGAGGTTTGTTTATGGGACATAGGAGATTTCTTGAGCATTCCACATTTTTTAAAGATGGGTCTTCATCTGTGGGGAAGGAGGCGATAAGAAAGTGATGTGTTCAAAGCAGAGACTCAGCAGTCAGGGGAGGCACAGCACATGGGGCGGGGGCAAGTGGAGATGACACAGGTTGGGCGATAGCAATTGGTGTGGCAGGAGACTTGGCCACAGACTGGTCGCAGGCAGCAGCTGGTGCAGGGGCAGCAGGAGCTGCAGCAGGAGGGGCTGCAACAGCTGGAACCACAGCAAGAGGGTTGGCAGCAGCTGGAACCACAGCAGCTGGGGCGGCAGCAGCTAGAGATGCAGCAGCTGGGGCGGCAGCAGCTGGAACCACAGCAGCCGGATCCACAGCAGGAGGGGTGGCAGCAGCTAGAGATGCAGCAGCTGGGGCGGCAGCAGCTGGAACCACAGCAGCTGGATCCACAGCAGGAGGGGCGGCAGCAGCTAGAGATGCAACAGCTGGGGCGGCAGCAGCAGGGGCTGCAGCAGGAGGGGCAGCAGCTGCTGGAGCCACAGCAGCTAGAGCCACAGCAGGAGTTGACCATGGTGTCAGAGGATGGAGGCTCTGGGTGAGTTTCCAGGAGAGTGAGTGTTCTGAGTTTGGTCTCTCGTTGCTCTCTCCTGCTTTTTATACCCTGCTGAGAGCTCCTGTGACCATATGAATGATCTTCTTGTTGTTGTATATACTATAGGAAATCAGTTTTTAGTTAAAGTAGATAATTGTGTTTATCTGGTAAATATTCCTATTTATAGAAAAGGCATCATTTCCTTTTTCTATTTTATTAGGAGCTATTGAATTTGGTTAAGACAAGTGAATCAGCTCTCATTCTTCTTCCTTTGTCTGAAGTGTCTTCTAAAGTAGGCTCATTACATGACATTGTTTCACTGGGTTTCATTAGTGTTAATTCTTCATTGATGAGTTTAACTCCAGGATAATATGTTGAAGATGGATTTTATGATAACTAAATCTCCTCTGCCATCAAAGAGGTTAAAAGCAAGTCATAGAATACTGGTAAGAAAATAAAATGAGGGGTGAGGGGAGAGGTAATTTGTGTGCAGTGATTCCTTTGGATTTTCTGAATGGTCTGTGAGGTGGGAAGGATCCCAGAGAAGTTTCTATCTATTTTGTCTTATTGAAACTTTTTGATTTAAAACAGTTATAATGTAATGGTTTGCAGCTTTTAAACAGTAAAAATACATCGACATGATGGGTTCTTTTAAAAATTATTAAATTATTATTGGCATGTTTTTCAGAAATAGAGTATCATAGGAGAACCTTTTAAACCTATATTCTGGTAAGTAAACATATCCAATGAATATGTAAGTGTTATTAAAAGTTCATTTTATCATATTTTGAGCTATTTTCTCTCAGCAATGTCTGTTGCAGATATTTTGTCTGATACAAAGGTGAAACAAATGGTTAAGCTTTAATCTTTGTTTTGTAGACACTTAAAAAGGACAAACAATACATATATGTAGTAAAGAGTTTGGCGATTATTGAGAGTATTGTGTGATTAGTGACCAAAATAACAATTATGTATTTAAATCTGTACACATCCAATGAAAGATGAGGTAATACTAATGGCTACAATTTGTTGAGTGCTCACTGTGTGTAAGGCATTTTGGGAATTCTTTATAATTATTATGTTGTTTATATTTCACAAGAACTCTCTGAAGTAAACACAATTTTTCTTAACTCTTGACTCATGAGGTAGCTGAGACCCAAATAGATTGAAGTCACATGGTAAATAGGGAAGGTGGTTCTCTCCTGGGATGTTCAAGGAAAGCATGAAGAACACTAATCACAGGCCATTTCTTAGAGTGTTCCATTTGCCTAGAATATTACTTTCTCCTTTGTCAAATCAGCAAGCTCGTGCACTTAAGTGTCCAATCCACATACTTACTCATTTCTAACATCTTTCTCAACATCTACTACATTGAAAATGAATTCTTCCCTCCCCTTTGCTCCTAGATATGCCTCTGATCTAAGGTATCACACTTTATCATAACTGTTTTACATCTTTTTTCCCAATTCTTCTGTAAACCCTACAATGTTAGAGACTGTCTTATTTATATTTATAAACACTGTGCCTAGCAAATGCCCAGAGTGAAGCTTAGTTGAGTGAATGTGGTATTTATTAAAAATACAGGGCATTTAGTCACCTTTTAACATTCTATAGGTAATCTTGATGGATGGGGAAGAAAAGAAAGAGCATTTAGATAATGGGGGGCATGGTTGAATGGGGGTATGTGATTTTGGCTTATGATGGGGAAAATGACCTCTCTGGATAGTACAGATAGGGGAGTAGAGAAAGATAATACTCAACTGATAGAATGAGGAGAACTTAAGGGTACTCTTGAATTTATACAAAGAGTCCGGATATCATACCATCGCACAGTGGGAAGAAAGGTGTGCGCAAACATCTAGGCCTTGAAAATATTATCTGGCTAGCGGTGGGGGGATTTATAGGAAGCAGAAATGTTTAGGTGGTGGTTGCAGTGTGGGGGTGAAAGATGAATGCCTATTTAGGTTGTTGACAATGAGTGTGGAAAGGAAGGTATTGGTGCCATAGACATTTCAAAGAAGTCAACAGAACCAGTGACAAAAACAGGAACAGAGGTAATAGCAGACTTCATCATTGAAGAGGGTTCTCAATTCAACATTTTTCAGTTTTATAAATACACACACACACACACACATTTTGCAATTAAATCCCTCCTGATAGCTAAAAGACAATCATTTGTAATTTTAAAAATGCATGGCAAGAAATCATCATAAATGAAGTAAAAATGCAAATGACTAAATGAAAATAAAATACTTGCAATTTAAACCACAAAGTGTTAATAGTTTATAAAGGACTTCTAAAAATAGACTAGAAAAAATACCAATAGCTTATGGGAAAATAAAATGCAAATATTTCTTCACCATATAACATGCCCAATCTCATGCATAATAAGAGAAATAAAATTATATGGGATACTACTACTTATCTGTTAGATTGTCAAAAATTCAAAATTTGACATTTTCTGATAGCAAGATGGTGTGGAAATAGGCATCTTCATACTTTTTTTGTGAGGGTTTAACAATAACTAGCAGCATTATTTTTTACCCAGATATCCCAATTCTATAAATTATCCCAAAGATACTCAAGTAAATATATGAAAAGATACTGCATGAGATTATTCATAGCAGTTCTATTTGTAGAAACAAAACAAAATAACAAAGACAAAACTGGACACGACTCAAGTGTCCCTCAATAGGGTACTGCTGAATAAATTATGGTGCATTCCCATAATGGAATACTATTCAGCTGTAAAAAGAAATAAGGAGTGTATCTATATGTTACTATGAAGTAATCTCCAGGACTGTTGTTAAGAGATGATAAAGCAGGTGGAGAAAAATGTGCATTATGTTCTCCAACGTGTCTAAAATACCCAGGATACAGATATAAAGATTATGTTTGCTTACATTTAAAAAATGATGGAAGAACAGAGAAAGAAGAGATGAGAAAGCAGGAAAGAGGGATTCTTTTTTTTTTTTTTCCCTTTTTGTCTTTTTTTCATGTCCAGCAACGGATCGCAACCCTCAGTGTCGCGCCCGTACCGGACCGGGACCGGCAACGGGATCACAACCCTCGGTGCCGTGCCACACCTCGCTCAGCCAGTGAGCAGGAACCGGTCTGTATGTGGGATCCGAACCCTCGACGGGAGCGCCACCGCACTCCCAAGTGGCACACTGTAGCAGTGCGCCACCAGGCCAGCCCAGGAAAGAGGGATTCTACTTCCAGCCAAGGTGGAGTAGCCGGGGCTAGACTTACACTCCTGTCTGAAACAACTAAAAAAACAGGCAAAAGAAGTGAGACAATGGTTTTTAGACATTGGCTGTTAGGAGAGACAGAATAACTGTTGTCTTAGAGAGAGGAAACAAATGAGGTTATCCTTAGGATTATATTAGTTTATTTCTTGAAGAGAGTTTATAGGGTACAGTGGTAGGAGGGAGAACCAGGTAGAGTCTGGTAGTCATTCTGCATTGAGAAGATGGAGCTGGGAAGGAGGAGGCCAAGAAGGTTAGAGCTCACAGGGCAGAGCACTAGAGCGGAGATTTGCACAGAGAGCCCTGCGTCCCTCTTCAGCTGCGTACTGATCAGTGCATGTGCGTGAAGAAGTTACCCATAAAAGGGCACACCCACAAAAGCCGGAGAAAACAATCCTTGGAGCTGACTCAGGCCCTGAAACACTTCATATTCCCACCTGCCAAAGTGAAAAACTTTGTAATATGGATCATTGGTTAGATTACTCAGAAGAGTACTGCCTCAGGAGTGGGACAAATTTTGCCTGAGAGTAAAGGTTGCTCTGGCCCCACCTACAAAGTTTGAAAGCAAGTCTGTTAATCAATAGGCATAAATTTTCAGTTAAATACGATTAGCAACTCTATAGCTCTGCTGTACAACATTGTACCCATTGGCCACAGTAATGTATTGTACTCCTAATATTTAAGAGGATAAATCTCATGTTAAGTGTTCTTACCACAATATAATAACATTTTTAAAAAAGCAAGTCTAGAAAGGATAAAACTGTTAAGTAACTTACTTGCATCCCAGAACAATCAATTAATTGGACTCTACCAAAATTAAAACCTTTTACTTTTCAATATACACTGTGAAATAAGGTAAGACACAAACTTGGAGAAAATACTTACAGAACATATATACAACAAAGGACTTTCATACAGAAGATATAAAGAACTCTTACCACTCAATAATCAGAAGACAAACAACCCAACAAAAAATGGGCAAAAGATTTAAACAGACACACACCAAAGAAAACGTACGGATGGCAAATAACCCCATTAAAAGATGTTCAACATCATTAACTATTAGAAAAATGCCAATTAAAACCACAATGAGATAAAACCATACACTCTCTGGAATGGTTAAAATTGACAGGACTGTCCATACCAAACGTAAGTGGTGATGTGAAACCATTGGAACTCTCATTCAAGGTTGGGGACATAAAATGGCACAACCACTTTGTGAAACAGTTTGACAGTTTCTTAAAGATTTAAAGATATCCCTACCATATGACCTGGTCATTCCACTCCAAGTACTTACTTAAGAGAGATAAAAGCGTATGTCCAAAGGTTTGTTGATAAATGCTCGTGGTAACTTTGTTTGTAGTATACAAATCTGGAAACAACCCACCAGGTGAATGGATAAACAAATTGTGGTATGTCCATACAAAGAAATACTTCTCAGCAATAAAAAGGAATAAACTATTGATAAATGTGACAACTTGAATCTCAATATAATTATGCTGAGTGAAAAGCCAGGCAAGATAAAGTTCGTAATGTATGATTCCATTTATATCAAATTCTAGAAAATGCAAGCACATTTATAGTGACAACAGATCAGTAGTTGCCTGGGGGTGGGGAATGGGAGTTGCAAAGGGGTGAAGGATGTTTACTATTTTGATGATGGTGTTGATTTCATGAGTACATGCATGCATCGGAACATCAAACTGTACACTTTGAGTGTATGCAGCATATTGTATCAATTGTACCTTAGTGAACTGAAAAAAGAATGGAAATATCAACCATAATTTGTTTCTAAAAAGTTGACCCATAAGAGGGTGAAGGAAATAGTGTGGAGAAGACAAAGGTAAAAGCTGGATTTCTTTGAATTTATCTTGTTCTGTACCTTTAACTTTAGACCCATGTAAATATTTTACTTAATTATGAAAAAAAAAATCAAATTTAAAAAATCTCTCAAGATCATTAAAACCACTTCCACAACAGTGACAACAATGGAACCTAACAGTGTATCTGTGCATGACTTCAGAGAAAGTAGCTATCCCAAGGCCAAAAAGTTTTTTCAAAACCTGAAAAGCAATCAAGTTTGTTTTCAGTAACTGTATTGTTGTTAGTATTGGCAATGCTATTCCAAAATTGTGCAAACATTATGAAATTTAAAAAAATGAGTAATTACATTGAAGAGTTGTTATGTTTGGCAACGGAGAAAGGACATTTGTAAGAAAGATATATTAAGTTAAGTAAAAACTCTGTAGTTCTTAGTAGAAACTCATGATGTAGTTTATCTTTTAAATAAATATTATCTATTCTGGACACTGAAAAAGCTGAGAGAAAATAATAAACTTAGTCATAATAAGCATTCTTATTTTTCAATTTATGGTCTCAAATACCATATTCTGCTAAAAGGAACTTGGGCTTCTTTGAGAAATGGCTGATTATAAGTCTGGGAAAGAAAATGCACAAATGAGTTTGAATAACGCGTTATATCAAAAAGCAATAAAACTTTTGGAGTTTAACTAGATTCATGTCAAAAGTACTCAGAGGTCAGCTTGAAATTGCTTATTTGAGCATCAGTGGGCTATAAGCTGGAGTGGACGGATACACCAGCAAGTATGTCGAAATCCATGAGTTGATACTGACAGGAACTAAAAGAAGAAAAGAAAGAATCTCCTTGGTCACCTTTGGGTGATACAAACTGGTAGATAAAGGAAAAGAATCAAAAATTTATTTTGCCTTTTCTCTAGTTCCTCAGCATAACAAAACATTGATGAGGGGAAGTTTCTCTATGGAATTATTCCAGCTAATAGGTAGCAAAGAAATCGTAGAATTGCAGCATTACAATTTTGTCATACCTAATGAAATATGGCTCTAGGCAATGATCACCAACAGCTGCTGATATCACAAAAAGAGAGACGGATGGACAATATGTGTCTCCTGATGGAAAATCACACCCCTACCTCCGAAGTAATCTTTGAGTTCTGCAGATCCTTTGGAGGGTAGCCTCTCACGAGCAGGTTCAGCCACTCGCTGGGTGAAGGGCGTCATAACAACTCTAGTTATTGGTGGCAAAGAAGTGAAGTGAGAGAAGATACCGATGGGAGCCTATGTTACCTTTCAAGACTGAGGCCGCTACATCATCTTCAAGAAGTGGGGTCCTACTGGACTTCAACAGGGAGGAGTGCACTACCTCTGCAAGCCCCCAAGGGTTCAGAGAAATTTGGGAATCCAAGATCTTCAATTGCATCAACTCAGACATTCCCATCCCTCCCATCCCATATCTCCAGGTCCCATTCTTTTCCAGTTAGGGCCTCGGCCTTGGCGGGACTGCCTAGGCTGAGGGAACATCAATCTCTGCAGCTCTGTTACTATGTTGTTAAGTGCTAGGCTTGGTTCTTAGCTTTATTTTTCCTTTAGCTGCAGGAAATGAGAGTTTAGATGCTGCCAGGAAACCTCCAGCTCTCACTCTTGCCTTTGATTTCTAACTTATCACCTTCAGCCTTTCATTATGTTTTTCAAAATCATCAATTGCTCCCAGCTACAGACGTCCAATTACATTATCCTTATAGTTACTATAAACTGTTTTCACAGGTGTATAATATCAAAAATGCTGTCCCATACAGCATGAATTGTTCAAAGTCTTTCCAAAAGTTTTTAAAAATTTTTTTTTTATTCATAAATTCAGAAATTTAGTTCTTGTCTGAGAACTAAGAAAGCTGCTAGTGAAAACTAGGCTGTGACAAATCTGGTTTGATCCCCTACTGTAAAAACTCACAAAGCCATTTTGATTGTCCTACAGGTGTAGGTAAAATACAATTGTCCAGACTGACTAGAAAATCTTAAAAATGAGTACAATCACACTGAAATTTCTATACTGGAAAATGGGGATTTATTTTGGCATAGACACATAACATAGTAAAATTTGGGTAATAAGAATTATAAAAAGAATCTTCTTTGGATCATTAAGAGACCACAGAGGTCCATAAGGTGGAAATACAGAAATCAATCTGTGGCTCCTTGAGCTTGATGACCTGGTGCCCAAAAGTTAAGGAGAATTTGAGAAGAACTGTTCAGGTCAGTACAACAGTTGGTGTATTATATGCAAATTCACACGTGGATGGGAGGAAGAGATTCACCTGTAGAATCTGGACTGTAGTATATGCTCACAGTTAGGGGCCCTGTGATAGGCTCATTAAAATCATGAGATCCAACTTAGTTGAGCAACGTTAACCCCACTCCATGTGTCCTAAGGATCAGCACAAAAGTGGGGTCTAGATCTTTGGGGACAGACGTTAAGGAAGAGGTGGGCCTTGGGCAGGGGGCTCAGCAGTCAGGGGAGGCACAGCACATGGGGAGGGGGCAGGTGGAGATGACACAGGTTGGGTGATAACAGATGGTGTGGCAGGAGACTTGGCCACAGGCCGGACGCAGGCAGCAGCTGGTGCGGGGGCAGCAGGAGCTGCAGCTGGAGCCACTGCAGCTGGATCCACAGCAGCTAGGACGACAGCAGCTGGAGATGCAGCAGGAGGGGCGGCAGCAGCAGGTGGAACCAGAGCAGCTGGAACCACAGCAAGGGGGGCAGCAGCAGCTAGTAATGCAGCAGCTGGGCCTACAGCAGCTGGATCCACAGCAGCTAGGGCAGCAGCAGCTGGAGATGCAGCAGGAGGGGCGGCAGCAGCAGGTGGAACCAGAGCAGCTGGAACCACAGCAAGAGGGGCGGCAGCAGCTAGTAATGCAGCAGCTGGGCCTACAGCAGCTGGACACACAGCAGCTAGGGCAGCAGCAGGTGGTCCTGCAGCAGGTGGTCTGGCAGCAGCTGGGGCCGCAGCAGCAGGTCTCCTGGCAGGGGCCTTGACCACGGCCTTGGTCAGAGCAGATGGAACCACAACAGGAGTTGACCATGGTGTCAGTGAAAGGAGTGAGGTTCCACAAGTGGATTTGAGTGGATTTCCATGAGAATGAGGATCTTGAGTTTGAAAGTCTCCTTACTCCTGTCCCCTCTTATGTGGTATTACCACGAGGGGCACTCTTTCCTTGTTTTTCCTAAAGAAAACCAATTAATATATTCAGTTGTAAACTGTGTTTATCGGGTTAAATATGCCAATACCTAGGAAAAGAATCATTTTATTTTTCCCACAGTGTTATGATTCATTGAGTCTTGTGAAGCTGTGTGGAACAGATTTCTTCCTCTGTCTAATGCGTTTTCTAAATTGGGAATATCGCATGATATTCTCTTACTGAGATTTCACATGTGTCATTCTTTTTGTTTTTTGTGTATGACTCTATGACAATACTTTGAGGATGGCTCTAGCATGTTAGTGTCAGATAGAATGATGATAAAAAAATAAGGAGAAAGATTCATCAGTGGAGTTACTTGTGTACAGGGAAAGTCTGTGGTATTATATGATCTGGTCGATCGAAGAAACAGGTGCCTGCCAAAGACCTTCCAGTCTCATTATAGTGATTCTTCCTGAAGAGTTAACTTTGCATCATTCCTTTTCAAAAGTAAAGATCTATTTAAGAAGAACTTTTTCCCTCACAGGAATCTATCTTATGATAGGCCAACATATGTAATGAATTCTGCATTCTATAAAAGGCTTCATTTAAAGCATCCTTTCCATAATATGATTTCAAGACATCCTGCTGGGATAAAGAGAATATAAAGGAGAACTTGATCTTTGTCCTAGAGGCACTAAAATATGATATATTAAGGGGAAAGATTTTGGTAAAAATTCAAAGTCATAAGATCAAGTTCTAAAACAAGCATTGCGTATTTAAGTTCCACGTACTTTCAGCGAAGAATGCGATAGATAATAACAGACAGCTACTGCTTGGGCGTGCTTGCCATGTGACAGATCTTCTCTTGAGTGCTCGGTAATTATTTTCTTGAATTTTCTTCTCAAAGAACCCACGAGATACTCACTAGTCTTTATGAATTGACATAGAAGTGAGTTAAGGTTG
>NW_007734441.1:72369-93083 GCF_000696425.1 Galeopterus variegatus
AGGAGAGAGAGAGAGAGAGAGAGAGAGAGAAGGAAAGAAAGAAAGAAAGAAAGAAAGAAAGAAAGAAAGAAAGAAAGAAAGAAAGAAAGAAAGAAAGAAAGAAAGAAAGAAAGAAAGAAAGAAAAGAAAGAAAGAAAGAGAAGGCCACAATAATACATTGAACTTTCAGAAGGTGAGAACAAATCTATGGTTAGTAGACGTGGGAGAGGGGAGGTGTGGGGGGGTTGGGAAGAGAGTGGGTAAGGGGCATAAAGTATAAATTATGATTTGTAATAATGAATATGCTATTGATCATCACATGTCATACACAGGTGATGGGAGTCAATGCTGTTAACCCAAAATATGTACAATCAATTACACTTCAATAAAAAAATGAATAAATTGAAATAAAATTTAAAAAATCAGTAATAATAATAAAAATAAAAAGTTACGTGGGATCAGGAGACTCACAAATTCAGAAAACTTATTCTCTTAATAACCCATCCAGAACCTCTACCCTCTGACACCATAGTCACTTCTTGCTGTGGTTCCGTCTGCTCTGACCAGGGCTGTGGCCACTGCCTCTGCCAGAATACCTGCTGCCACCCCAGCTGCTGCCAGACCACACGCTACAGGACCACCTGCTGCTGCCTCAGCAGCTGTGTGTCCAGCTGATGCCGCCGCAGCTCCTGTGGATCCAGCTGCTGTGGTTCTAGCTGCTGTTGCCCCTCTTGCTGCCAGACCACCTGTTGTAGGACCACCTGCTGCTATGGATCCAGCTGCTGTGACTCTAGCTGCTGTCATCCCGGCTGTTGTGTGTCCAGCTGCTGCCTCCCAGTTTGCTGCTAGACCACCTGCTGTTGCCCAGTCTCCTGTGGATTCTCTTGTTATTGAGCTTCATTCCTGACCACCAGCCCTGAGTCAACCTCATGCTGCCATGCATCAGCCTTCCTCATTTCTGCTGTCCACTGCACCTGGCCGTGTTCTGATCTGGCACTGCACTAATTCATCCCACAAGTCATGCCACCAAGCAGCTATTTAAAAAGCAGCAATTTAAATGACCACCACACAAAACTGCCAAGTTCTATGCCTATTACCCTGACACTCAGACGACTAGATGTGTCACACCATGTCACTGGGATAGGCCCCTTATCTTATAATTGTTGTGTGTGTTCTGACCTTTGCAATGAATTATGTGTGAAAGAATGACTACATGTCAATAAACACTTACTTTCTTGGTATCAGAAACTTTTGTGGCCCTTCATTATTTTTTATTATTGATTATTTATTCGGAGCCAAGTTTGTGTCTGTCATGTGAACAAAAAATACTGATTTGGGATATATCAAAGCCTATGTTCAAGAAAATGCCAAATAATTCATTTTTTCCCCAAACCAGAGTGCCCACTTTAGCTGTCAAGTTTATTGAGAAAAAGCAAGAACTTCCTTTTTGCTGTAATTGAATTATGGGTCAACTAACAAGCTAGTGGGCTCTGGGAAGCACACAAGGTGAATGAAACCCAGTTCTTAGCTCTCAGGTAACTCACAATGACTTTTTGGATTTAACAGGAAGGCATGTGTCAGGTAGATTGTGCTTGCCATATTGGTGAGAAAGGGGAACCTGAGCTATCAGAGAAGAGTAATACATAAGGGTTGTTTATAGAAATAAAGTGTGTCAAGTCTAAAAATCCAGGGAACATGAACAGCTCTCAAAACAGAAGACAAGACAAAGTGGAGAATTGGATGACAGCTGAATGTTTATATTCTTTTGAAGGGAGTTATTATAAGCAAAGTTACCAAGACAACACTGTAGTCCTTTTGAGGAGGAGGGGTATATCAAGATTAACTCATAGAGTGGAGCTAATTATGGTGGGTCCTACAGTGGTCAAGATCTAGTGAAGCTACAGATGGAGTGAAAATCAGTGAGTATGATGGTGCCAAATGTCACTTATGGGAAGGAAAGTGTTGGACATTGAGTTGGAGGTGCGGGCTGAGTTCTATTTTCTTTCCCATTTTTTTTTTTATTGTGGCAAAATATATATAAGGATTTCCATTTTCAGAATTTTAAACATACAATTGCATGGAATTAATTACATTCACAATGCTGTGTAACCATTACCTCTGTGTATTTCCAAAACTTTTTGAGGTGCTTTATTTACACAATATCCATTCCTGCTCCATTAAAACTCCAGTTGCAGGGTTTGCATACACATCTCACTATGGGACATGAAAAACTTTAGGGGCTTCCTGAACATGACCTGGATGAAGTCACCCAGCTGCCTGTGTTTGCTCTAACATTGAGATTACTTTTCCTTTGGGAGTTCGGTTCATATTGTACTTTCTATGTCTTTCCAAGAGTGTTCCTTCCAACCCAAATTGATATCGATAGGTTCAAGAGCTGTTTTAGCTCTGGGCAAAAGCTTTGTTGGAAAGAAAAATAAAAAGGGAAACGAAAACAGCACAAAACCAAAAAACACATTCAGAAATTAATCGGTAACACAAGGCAGGAACCATATCCTGGGACACTCCTCGATTTATTCTAAGATCATAACTGGTCTATACAAAATGTTTTTCATTGCGGCATTCCTTAGGTGCTCTGGCCTGGGAAATTGTTAGAGTTTTAAATGATTATGCCTGCAGTGTCATCTTGGTATATTGCAATACTGTTTTTGTCTTGTTCATTTCTATGCTCTCTTTTACAGCACATAAACATTTATATATATGTTTTCTTAACTTTTGGAGTTTTCCTTTTATTACCCAAAAATGTCAATATTGCTACTTTTATTTTTTGCATTTGCCTACCACTTTTGGACTTCTCTCATGTTAATATTTGAGGTTTTTATTTTATTTATTTTTTTGCTATTTTTATCCTCTATCAATTTTAGAATATATTTAAATGTCTTTAAATTTTATAATTTTATCTCCTGGAACCATTTTTTCCCCTGTCTTATCTACGTTGTAATGGAATTCTTTATTTCAACTTAACTGATGGGAGTGATTCTTAAATTAATTCTAATTTTAAAGGGAGTTTATAAATTGTGAATCCTTGAATCTATGAAGAAATCTTTTCTCTGTCCTTACACTTGACCAATAGCTTGTCCAGATCTAAAATTATTGAGCCACAATTTTTTTGCCTGTAAAAACACTTTAGATGTGAATGAAATATTTTAAAGTAAAATTATCCTCCAGGATCATAACATGGAATTGAAACATACAGAAAGAATCTTGCTAACATGTGGGGCTTGTGGTAACCCACTGACTTCAGGGAATGATTTAAGGAAGAGTGTATATATGGAATGCTAAGCTTAATTTTAAGGGTTCACAAATTGTAGGTCCTTAAGATGTCAGAAAATAAACTCTTAATGTCCCCCCTCTTGTCCTCTTTTAATCCATCATTATAAACTGGCAAAAAATAATGAAAAAAGAAAAACACTAATTATAGTTTCCTAGGACAGGAAACAATAGCAGATAAGAATTGCCAACAAATTTTTGGAGAAAACAGTGGTTACTAACTTAATGTAACAAGGGGAGCTATGGTGTAAGTGGGTGCAAACCTAACCCCACTGAGTGTAAAGTCAATTTGCCTTGAATCCTCAGAAGGGCTCAGAATCTGGAGGCACCAGATGATATGGAAGGTGGGGTAACACAAGAGCACTGCTAGACCCCCAGGGTCCCTCTCCCACCCTATAAAGTCAGGTCATTAGTCCTCCCCCAGTTCCCACCAGGAGAGACAAGAGGTTTTCCTTTAGAGAATTTAATGAGAGAGTCAAGGTTTGGGGACACTGGAGAGAACAAAGGTCAAGCACGGGGCTGAAAACAGGTTAATGAAGCAAAAATCAGAACAAGTAGTACAGAGGTTCATGAATATTGTCTGGAACAGAACAGGGGCGGTCTCAACCATTTGCTGAATACATGAGTTAATGGTTATCTACAGCTTTCTGGGACACAAGTTCATGACTCTGTCAAGCCCAACAAAGACCTTCCAAAACAAACATTTGTGACCAACATAAAGCTCGTTTGCAAGTATGGACTTGCTATTGTGAGTCACTCGGGGCACTTTTAGGGACTGATGACTTTTGGACTGAAACTACACTATCAACTGTCCTGGTCTCCAGCTTGCTGACTGCAGATTTTGGGAGTCCATGCCTCCATAACCATGTAAGCCAATTCCTTAAAATAAATCTCTTTATATATATCTCTGTGTGTATACTTGTATGTATATTTACTTATAAATGCTATTGGTTCTCTAGAGGACCCTAACAAATAAGCCTTGGCAGCATCTGCATGGTGCTGATTCTGCAGCTGTGTAGAATGCATAAGCTGTGAGTCCATGGCAGCCTCCACTTAGATTTCAAAGTGTGTTTTGGACAGCCTAGGGGCCCACGGAACTTAATAGAGCAAAACAGTTTGAGTAAAAGGGAATTGCTCCTGCCTGACTGCCTTGACATCAGTATTTCCCTGCCTTTGGACACAGAGTGAATAAAGCATTGGCTCTTTTTGGGGCTTGAGACTGATGACTTTTGGACTGAAACTACACTATCAACTGTCCTGGTCTCCAGCTTGCTGACTGCAGATTTTGGGAGTCCATGCCTCCATAACCATGTAAGCCAATTCCTTAAAATAAATCTCTTTATATATATCTCTGTGTGTATACTTGTATGTATATTTACTTATAAATGCTATTGGTTCTCTAGAGGACCCTAACAAATAAGCCTTGGCAGCATCTGCATGGTGCTGATTCTGCAGCTGTGTAGAATGCATAAGCTGTGAGTCCATGGCAGCCTCCACTTAGATTTCAAAGTGTGTTTTGGACAGCCTAGGGGCCCACGGAACTTAATAGAGCAAAACAGTTTGAGTAAAAGGGAATTGCTCCTGCCTGACTGCCTTGACATCAGTATTTCCCTGCCTTTGGACACAGAGTGAATAAAGCATTGGCTCTTTTTGGGGCTTGAGACTGATGACTTTTGGACTGAAACTACACTATCAACTGTCCTGGTCTCCAGCTTGCTGACTGCAGATTTTGGGAGTCCATGCCTCCATAACCATGTAAGCCAATTCCTTAAAATAAATCTCTTTATATATATCTCTGTGTGTATACTTGTATGTATATTTACTTATAAATGCTATTGGTTCTCTAGAGGACCCTAACAAATAAGCCTTGGCAGCATCTGCATGGTGCTGATTCTGCAGCTGTGTAGAATGCATAAGCTGTGAGTCCATGGCAGCCTCCACTTAGATTTCAAAGTGTGTTTTGGACAGCCTAGGGGCCCACGGAACTTAATAGAGCAAAACAGTTTGAGTAAAAGGGAATTGCTCCTGCCTGACTGCCTTGACATCAGTATTTCCCTGCCTTTGGACACAGAGTGAATAAAGCATTGGCTCTTTTTGGGGCTTGAGACTGATGACTTTTGGACTGAAACTACACTATCAACTGTCCTGGTCTCCAGCTTGCTGACTGCAGATTTTGGGAGTCCATGCCTCCATAACCATGTAAGCCAATTCCTTAAAATAAATCTCTTTATATATATCTCTGTGTGTATACTTGTATGTATATTTACTTATAAATGCTATTGGTTCTCTAGAGGACCCTAACAAATAAGCCTTGGCAGCATCTGCATGGTGCTGATTCTGCAGCTGTGTAGAATGCATAAGCTGTGAGTCCATGGCAGCCTCCACTTAGATTTCAAAGCTGTTGTATATTATGGACTTATTTTTCAATAGCCCTCACTAGATGCACCCTCTTGACCTTGGACTTCTCAACCTACAAATCTGTAAGAAATTAATGTTATTTCTTTACAAATTATCCAGTTTCAGGTATTCTGTTGTAAGCAACAGAGAGCTAATACATTTCCTTTCTGCATTGGCTTTACTGATTGATGAGGGGAGATGGGAATGCAATAGAAGGGAAGTCCCAAAGGATGATTCCAAAGTATGGATTCAAGTATGAACTCATAATGCTAACCTGCTCCAATGCCAGAGACAAAATAAAATAAAATACAAGCTTTTCATTTTTTCATTTGATAAACAGAAAAGTTTGGATATGTAAAACACCGAATATTATGGTTCATAAATTTACTCAGAATATTAGAACTTATGATATCTGATACTACTCTTAACACTTCTGTGTCAAATTTAAAGTATGTTTCATCCTTCTGTATTCCCTCTTGATTCAAATAAGGCCGATTACAAATATAATTAGGGAATTTTATTATTTCAAGGAGATGTCATAACTCAATGATTAGGATGTGATGTGTACCAGTGATGTCTGCACAAACAATCTTAAATCTGATTGGTGCAATAGCTTAGGGCCATTTCAGAGCCCAGTAATAGTGTAATCTCAGTGTAAGTACAAACATCAAGAGCAGACGCTCCTACCCAAGGGCCATGTCATAATCACCTTTAATGTATTTTCTTTTTAAAAAAAATATTTTTAGTTTTTTTTATTGGTTATGACTATTCATGGGGTACAAAGCTGACCATCACCACTTGTGCCCAAGATGTGATGACTGGATCAATACCCATCAGCATACCCATTACCACACATTGTGATTATTCCCCATGTCCCAAACCCAGTTAATCCCCGACCCCCCTCCCTTCCCCCTTTCCCCTCTGCAACCCTAGGTGTGTTCTCTCCCTCTGCAAGTCCAATGCACCACTGTGGTCATTCTTTCCTTCCTTCTTTCTCTCTTAGCTCCCTCTTATGAGTGAGGACATATAGTATTTTTCTGTCTGTACCTGGCTTATTTCACTCAACATAATTTTCTGCAAGCTCATCCACATTGCTGTAAATGGCAGAATTAATTTCATTCTTTTTTATTGCAGAGTAGTATTCCATTGTGTATATATATATCACATTTTCCTTATCCACTCATCTGTGGATGGACATTTCATCAGGGAAATGCAAATTAAAACCATATTGAGATATCACCTCACCCCAGTTAGACTGGCTATTATCAGAAAGATGGAGAATAACAAATGATGGTGAGGATGTGGAGAGAAGGGAATGCTCTTACACTGTCGGTGGGACTGTAAATTAGTAAAACCACTATGGAAAACAGTATGGAGATTTCTCAAACAACTACAGATAGACCAGCCATATAATCCAGCAATCCCACTGCTGGGTATATACCCAAAAGAATTAAGATCATCCTGTGGAAGGAATACCTGCACTTCCGTGTTCACTGCAGCTCTATTTACAATAGCCAAGATATGTAGTGTATTTTCAAATTCAAATGCAGGCACCACTGCTGGAGATTCCAATTCTGATATACACCCCAGCTGAAAGCTACTCAGTGGTATGAACTAGTTTCAATACTTAGAAATACTTAGAAAGAGAGAATTAGTTTTGAAATTTCAGCCTTCCAGAATCAATATACATTAGAATGTTAAGTGTGGAGATGTTTGAATTATAAGGAAAATCCTGAGAGACCACACTCAGAGACATACCACACCATCTAGCTGAGGCATGTTTCCTTAAAAATACAATGAAATATGCATTTCTTCTCAGCAGAACTCAGTGGGACATATAACCCACTTTGTGATTATAAATTCTGAAATGTTGTTTATTGAATATAATGAATTGAGTACTTTGACTTCTTTGCAGGAGATTTCTTTCTTTCATTAGCACGTACTTTTTTTTTTTCAGAAATTTGGTTTTACCCTTTTCTCCAAAATAGGGCCAATGATATTATGAGGTATAATGTGTTAAGGGTGGATGTGTTTTAATTAAGAGCTAAGACATAAATTAAATCTGTCCTAATTTAGGATATTAAGACACATTCACATGCGTGCATGCACACACACATTCACACACTGCTTTTGTTCTAACATCTTGAATTATCTATATTTGATAAAGCATTTATTTTCAAATTGATCTCAGCATGGGTTGTTCCTCCTGTGTCTTTATGCAAAATATAATTGCTTGGTAACTGAATAAAATGATTGTGAAATCAATAGAGAATAAAGCCAATGAATTCTTATGTGCAGAAAAGTTTATTAGAAAGCAGAGAAGCAACAGAACATAAGGAATTTACTCCAGGAGAATATACAGGGTACAAATGAGCCCTCAGGTATGAGCGTGTAAAATCAGTGCCAATACATAGGCTGCAGATAATGTCTACCTTGTTCAGAAAAATAATCTAGATCCCCCAAATAATAAGAAAAATAAAAAATTTAGACAATAGGGATAATTTCTTAGCTGGTAGATTACAAATTAATTTACATTTGGTACCAACATTGGAAACAAAAGACAGCAAGGGAGAGAGTTTAAAATGAACCAGAATGTGCTCACAGTCAGTAGGTGGTGGTGGGCTCACTGGAGTCAACAGATTTCATGCATTCTAAGGTACTGCACAAAAGAAAGATCTAGGTCTGTGGAGACAGAGGTGAAGGAAGAAGTGGGCCTAGGGCAGGGGGCTCAGCAGTCAGGGGAAGCACAGCACATGGGGCGGGGGCAGGTGGAGATGACACAGGTTGGACGATAGCAGTTGGTGTGGCAGGAGACTTGGCCACAGACCGGACGCAGGCAGCAGCTGGTGCAGGGGCAGCAGGAGCTGCAGCAGGAGGGGCTGCAACAGCTGGAACCACAGCAAGAGGGGTGGCAGCAACTAGAGATACAGCAGCTGGGGCGGCAGCAGCTGGAACCACAGCAGCTGGGACTACAGCAGGAAGGGCGGCAGCAGCTGGAACCACAGCAGGAAGGGCGGCAGCAGCTGGAGATGCAGCAGCTGGGGCGGCAGCAGCTGGAACCACAGCAGCTGGGTCCACAGCAGGAAGGGCGGCAGCAGCTGGAGATACAGCAGCTGGGACGGCAGCAGCTGGAGCCACAGCAGCTAGAGCCACAGCAGGAGTTGACCATGGTGTTAGAGGATGGAGGCTCTGGGTGAGTTTCCAGGAGAGTGAAGTTCTTGGGTTTGGAGGTTTCCTTGGCCAATAACCCCTTTTATACTCTGCTGAGGACCTGTTGTCATCACATCATTATTTCCTTGTTATTATTTACCTTACCAGAAAACCATATCATTTAATTACATAATTGTGTGTTTCTAGTTAAGTAATCCAAAATAGAGAAAAGAGCACTGTTCCTTTTCCTGGTGTGCTCCTGTGTTTCCAGTGAAAAATACTTATCACTTAGTGGCTGTCACTTTTGTTCCTGGCCTACACAGAGTATTTTACAAAACAAACCACTAGTCACATGATTCTGACATTTTGTTTTTGAATGTGACATTCCTTTCCATCTGTACATTGCTCCCTGCAAATCATGAAGGATGGTTTTCACAGTGCTAATGTGTTGTTTGTTTTCAAAGAATGTTCTGGTAGGTGAAATACTGGAAAAAATGAGAAGGAAATTTGGGGGAGGATGTCCCACTTATGAGGATGACTATGATCCTATATGGGCATCTTGGAATGGTGAGGTGATGATTAGACCCCAGGAAAGTTCTAAATTCTATGTCTGATCTTATTCCTCAGTCTCAAGCTGAAGCACTTAGCAATGACTCACTACTTTTGAATAGTAAAAACACATTTTTTGCTGTATGTCTTCCATGATAGGCATTAAGAGAGGGAAGTTTTGATTTACCTTTTGATTGTCAAAATTGCACAATGGATTTTTCATTTTCAGAAGCATTTGTTTTATATAAATAATATTTAAAATTACTAAGCCTTCAATAATGTGTATCCAAAACATTCTGTTGGTTATTCTGGGTATAGAATAGATAAACCCTCATCTCTCTCTTATATGTACTTGACAAGACATATGCATAGAAAAGAAAGTTTGGAAAAATTTAAATTAATTGTAATTACTTTAATTAAACTACTAAAATCAAAATTTAAAGTATGTGTATAAATTTCATATGCCCTCAGTGTATATATGTCATTTGGAGTGTTCACTATGTACCAGGCATTGTGCTGAATATCTTACATTTATTTTGTTTTAATCTCTAATGCAACCCTACAAAGTAGTGTATTTATTCTTATTTCTCTTTTATTGGGAGAGTCAAAAGAAGCATAGAGAGATTAAAACAAACAACCCAAAACCTTGTCTGAGATTAAACAGAAAGTAAGGTTAATACGTCTTAGAGTAGCCAAGGGAGGGACAGAGAATAGAACTTGCAAGCCTTTGCTGAAGCTGTTTCACATTCCTAGAATGTCTCTTCTTGCTTGTCAGCTCTGCAAACTCCTACACATCTGTCAAGACCCATTTGAAATGCTTCCCCCTCAATGATATCCTTCCTGAGAAACTACACCATTTATATATAGGTATTCCCTGTGTTGTGCTTCTAATTTAACACACTATACTGCACCATAGTTATTCACTTCTTTTATTCCTCCAGGTATAGTGCAAACACCCCGAAGGCATGGGCTATGGCATTTATTTTTGTTATCTGTGTGCAAACAGAGGACATTGGTGATAAATGTTTGTTGAGTAAATGAAGAATTTTTGATGATATAGGGACATGTAATGGTTCTTTAACAATATGTATCTTTTGATTACTGGAGAAAAGAAGGGGAAACATTCTAAACACGGGATCATGGTTCCATTTGAAGAAAAGAACATTAATTTATGTGGTAGGTAACATGTTGACTGATAAATAACATATAGAGGAAGCTGTGAAAGTTAATATTCTACTTATAGAGCCCTCCTCCAAAACCCAAACAGAAAGTAAGAGTGTGACCCAAGACCAGAGACCAAGGCAGAAGGCCTGGAGGGGTGCCACAAACACTGCTTCTGTGTGGGTGGTCCACCACAGCCACCACAGCTACTGCTACTGCAAGGACTACTCAAGGCCACAGTAGCAGCCAGAACCACACTGCAGGCAGCCTGCTGTACACTTGACTACACTGACACGAGGAGAGTCGCCATGGAGCCTACAAAAAGGAGAGGAAGTGTTTCTCCTCAAAACCTAATCCAGAGTAACAGAAGAAGCAACTGCTCTACCAAATGACCAGACCTCAATATAGAGATGCTAGAAATATAAATAAACAAGAAAATATGACACCACCAAAAGAATACAGTAATTCTCAGGTGACAGACTCCATAGAGCAGAAAATGCTTGAAATGACTGAAAAGGAATTCCAAGCAATAATCTTAAGAAAACTCAAAGAGATAAGAGAAAACTCAATTAGAGAATACACTGAAATATGAAAAAATATCCAGGGTGTAAAGGAGGAAATCTACAAAGAAATTAACACTTTATAAAAGAATGTAGCAGAACTCCTGGAACTGGAGGATTCATTCAATGAAATACAATACACAACAAGAGCTTAAGCAGTAGGTTACAGCAAGCAGAATAAAGAATTTCAGATCTCAAAGTTGGTCTTTTTGGGGCCGGCCCTGTGGTTCACCCAGGGGAGTGCGGTGCTGGTAGCGCCGAGGCCGTGGGTTCGGATCCTATATGGGGATGGCCGGTGCGCTCACTGGCTGAACGTGGTGCGGACCACACCGGGCCAAGGGTTGCGATCCCCCTACCCGTCAAAAAAGTAAAAGAAAAAAAAAAAAGTTGGTCTTTTTGAAATAACACAGGTGGACCAAAAAAAAAAAAAAAAAAAAAAGGAAAAAAAAATTTCAAAAAATGAAGAAAATTTAGGAGATCTAGCAGACAACCTTAAACTCACAAATTTCTGAATCATTGGTGTTCCAGAAGAGGAGGAGAAAGGAAAAGGCATTAAAAACCTATTCAATGAAATAATAACAGAAAAATTCCCAGATATAGGGAAAGACACAGATATTCAGATCCAGGAAGCTCAAAGATTACCAAACAGATTCAATCCAAAAAGATCCTCTCTGAGACACATTATAATCAAACTGTCAAAGCTCAAAGACAAAGAATTCTAAAAGCAGCAAGAGAAAAGCATCAAGTCACCTGTAAGGGAACATCCATCAAAGTAACAACAGACTTCTCAACTGAAACTCTATAGTCCAGAGGAAAATGGGATGATATATTCAAAATACCAATATAAAAAAACTGCCAGTGAAGAATACTTTACCCAGTAAGGCTATCCTTCAGAAATGAAGAAGAAATAATGTATTTTTCAGAAAAACAAAAACTGTGGGAGTTCACCACCACACTACCAGCCCCACATGAAATTCTCAAGGGAGTCCTGTATCTAGAATCCAAAAAATGATAGTCACTATCACAAATATACAAGAAAGAACAAAACCCACTGGTAAAACAAAAATGCGAATGAAAAAGAGAAAGAAACTAAATCTTATCACCTCAAAAAACCAACAACATTGAAGATGAATAATAAAAGGGGAAGAAAGAAACAAAAGATATTTAAAACATCTATGGAAAACAGTGTGGAGATTTCTCAAGTAACTACAGAAAACTACAGATAGATCTACCCTATGATCCAGCAATCCCACTTCTAGGTATATACCCAAAGGAATGGAAATCATCATGTTGAAGGGACACCTGCACTCCCATGTTCATCACAGCTCTATTTACAACAGCGAAGATATTGAAGCAACCTAAATGTCCATTGATGGACAACTGGATAAGGAAAATGTGGTATATATACACAATGGAATACTACTTAGCCATAAAAAAGAATAAAATTCTGCCATTTGCAGCAACGTGGAAGAGCTTGGAGGAAATTATGTTAAGTGAAATAAGCCAAGCAGCACTGAGGGAAAAATATCACATGTTCTCACTCATTAGTGGGACCTAGGAGAGAAAGAAGAAAGGAAAGAAAGACTGCAGTGATGTGTGGGACTTGCAGAGGGACAGGGCATACATAGGATTGCCAGGGGGAGGAAGGAGGATTTATTGGGTGGGGGACATGGGGAATAATCACAATTTGTAGTAATGGGCATGCTGATACTATTAATCTGACCATCACATCCTGGGCACAGGTATTGACAGGCCAGACAGCTTTATACCCCATGAATGTGCATAATCAATAAAAAATAAAATAAAATGAAATTAGATAAGATACTTTTAATGCTTCTCATTGATTTTCTTTTTTTCCGTAATTCCTTTAGCATTTATAATGGTTTACTACCTCCAAATACACTGCTGTTGTATATAGTTCCCACAGAAAGGCCAATAAAATAGTGTTAAATTAAAAAAAAAAATCTAAACAAAAGGGATAAAATGCCAGGAGTTAGTTAATAACTTTCAATAGCAACCCTAAGTGCGAATGGATTTAACTCTCCACTTAAAAGACACAGACAGATGGACATGGCAGATATCTACAGAACATTTCATCCAACAACTATAGAATATACATTCTTCTCGAAAGCCAGGTTTGTGAATAAATATATACATGTAGTACAAATGCATTTAATAAAGTTGGATCTCTGTTTATAACAATGGGTCTTGAATGGGATTGGCAAAGATTGGTAAAGGAAAACTTACCTTTGGTCACATTCTTTTGTGTTGTTTAAATTTTTAAAGAGCATGTATTTGTGTATAATTGATATGTAAATTCATATAAAATGTGGTTTATATGAAATTAACAATTTCCTCCATAGAGTCCATTAAATGTCTTCTGCTATTATGTTTACATTCCTATTTCTATTTTGCACTAAAAGATTAAAATTACATTTTAGACAATATTTCAACTCTCAAATTAGCTATCATAAATTTCAAATTGGTTTTGGGACAGGTTGGGATCCCTAGGAAGCAGATGCTGAGATGGAGATTAGCATGCAGTAGGTTTTATTGAGGAGTATCTTAGGATTTACACTTGTGGAATGGAAGGGAAGGAAGCAGGATTGGATGCTTGAGAAATCACACTTGGGGCAGTCTTACTGAAAGTCTCAGCTGACCCTTTGGGGAGTTCTGAATATGGGATAATCTATTAGAGGCATTTCTAGCTGAGGAGAGGAATGTGGGTCATGATTGTTTCATCCTGATGAAAAGGGGGCATTACATTCTCCAGCAATACCTATGAGCTTTCACCAGGTCTGCTTCCTTCATTTACATCACCTGGATAGCCCTGAAGGTGGCCTTTCTATATGGCAGGACAAGCTCCTCGCTGAAGTTCTGCCAGTCAGAGTGATGCAGATCCACCATATATGTGGAGAATAGGTTCGCTGAACGTGGCTCTGAGTAGAAAATGCATAGATTTTGCTAAACCATCTATTGGCTTCTTTTATTGCTAGAAAATAAAATCTGAAAGATGTTATTTTAAAAGATCAGGAAATGTGTTCAGTTTTCCCTGTTATTATATTCCTGGATGTTCCATGAATTAGTTTCACTTTTTTTTCCCCTAAAGGATACAAAATGATTAGTTGATTTGCCTAAGACGAAAAACACTTTCTAGAGAAAAGTAGGCAGTGATTAATGTCGTTTGACTTTTGTTAGAAGTCTAACTAATGTTTGCTGCCTGTCCTACAGGTGTAGGAAAAATACTATTACCCAGGACCAAAATATAAAACCTTTTTAAAGAAAGATAGTAACAATCACATTCAATTTTCAACTTCAATAGAATAGATGTTTATTTTGGTGCGTGGAAATAACAAGGTATGAAAACATCTTTACAAAGGATTATAAGAGAGAGTCTTCACTGGACTTTAATGTCAAAGGAGTGGCCCTACCAGTGATGGAAGGAATCTTCAAATTCCTTAGATGTGGTAAATTCTTGATGACAGAACGAGGAATGTTGTATTAGTCAAAATTCTGCAGAGAGACAGAAACAATAGGATATGGATATAAGTATCTGACAGGGGATTCTTAGGGGAATTGGCTCATGTGATTGTGAAGGCTGGGAAGTCCAGGATGGGCTGTCTGCAAACTGGATGCTGGTAGCATGGCTCAGTCCAAGTCCAGAAGCCTCAGAAACAGGGAAGCCAATGGTGTGATTCTCAGTCTGAGGCCAAAGGCCTGAGAACTCGGGGTGCTGCTGGTATAAGTCCTTGAACCCAAAGACTGAAGAGTCTGGAGTTCAGATGTTCACAGACAGGAGAGAAGATTGTATCCCAGCTCCAGAGGAAATAGAGCGAGAGATTTGCTTTTTCCTCTGTCTTTGTTCTTTCTGGGCCTCCAATGGATTGAATGGCACCCAGTCATATTAAGGGCAGGTCTTTCCTACCCCATCCTCTCAGGCTTACATGCTAATCTCTTCTGGAAACATGCTCATAGATACACCCCAAAATAATGCTTAACCAGATTTCTATGTGTTCTTTAAACTACTCAAGTTGACACCTAAAATTAACCATCACAAATATTGAGGGCAATTTGTCAATTTATTAGGAAATTCTCAATGAATTCATTTGGAAGGGTGATATTTTGGACAGACATTAGAATGCAGACACAGAATTGCTATGATGAGGTTTGTTTATGGGACATAGGAGATTTCTTGAGCATTCCACATTTTTTAAAGATGGGTCTTCATCTGTGGGGAAGGAGGCGATAAGAAAGTGATGTGTTCAAAGCAGAGACTCAGCAGTCAGGGGAGGCACAGCACATGGGGCGGGGGCAAGTGGAGATGACACAGGTTGGGCGATAGCAATTGGTGTGGCAGGAGACTTGGCCACAGACTGGTCGCAGGCAGCAGCTGGTGCAGGGGCAGCAGGAGCTGCAGCAGGAGGGGCTGCAACAGCTGGAACCACAGCAAGAGGGTTGGCAGCAGCTGGAACCACAGCAGCTGGGGCGGCAGCAGCTAGAGATGCAGCAGCTGGGGCGGCAGCAGCTGGAACCACAGCAGCCGGATCCACAGCAGGAGGGGCGGCAGCAGCTAGAGATGCAACAGCTGGGGCGGCAGCAGCAGGGGCTGCAGCAGGAGGGGCAGCAGCTGCTGGAGCCACAGCAGCTAGAGCCACAGCAGGAGTTGACCATGGTGTCAGAGGATGGAGGCTCTGGGTGAGTTTCCAGGAGAGTGAGTGTTCTGAGTTTGGTCTCTCGTTGCTCTCTCCTGCTTTTTATACCCTGCTGAGAGCTCCTGTGACCATATGAATGATCTTCTTGTTGTTGTATATACTATAGGAAATCAGTTTTTAGTTAAAGTAGATAATTGTGTTTATCTGGTAAATATTCCTATTTATAGAAAAGGCATCATTTCCTTTTTCTATTTTATTAGGAGCTATTGAATTTGGTTAAGACAAGTGAATCAGCTCTCATTCTTCTTCCTTTGTCTGAAGTGTCTTCTAAAGTAGGCTCATTACATGACATTGTTTCACTGGGTTTCATTAGTGTTAATTCTTCATTGATGAGTTTAACTCCAGGATAATATGTTGAAGATGGATTTTATGATAACTAAATCTCCTCTGCCATCAAAGAGGTTAAAAGCAAGTCATAGAATACTGGTAAGAAAATAAAATGAGGGGTGAGGGGAGAGGTAATTTGTGTGCAGTGATTCCTTTGGATTTTCTGAATGGTCTGTGAGGTGGGAAGGATCCCAGAGAAGTTTCTATCTATTTTGTCTTATTGAAACTTTTTGATTTAAAACAGTTATAATGTAATGGTTTGCAGCTTTTAAACAGTAAAAATACATCGACATGATGGGTTCTTTTAAAAATTATTAAATTATTATTGGCATGTTTTTCAGAAATAGAGTATCATAGGAGAACCTTTTAAACCTATATTCTGGTAAGTAAACATATCCAATGAATATGTAAGTGTTATTAAAAGTTCATTTTATCATATTTTGAGCTATTTTCTCTCAGCAATGTCTGTTGCAGATATTTTGTCTGATACAAAGGTGAAACAAATGGTTAAGCTTTAATCTTTGTTTTGTAGACACTTAAAAAGGACAAACAATACATATATGTAGTAAAGAGTTTGGCGATTATTGAGAGTATTGTGTGATTAGTGACCAAAATAACAATTATGTATTTAAATCTGTACACATCCAATGAAAGATGAGGTAATACTAATGGCTACAATTTGTTGAGTGCTCACTGTGTGTAAGGCATTTTGGGAATTCTTTATAATTATTATGTTGTTTATATTTCACAAGAACTCTCTGAAGTAAACACAATTTTTCTTAACTCTTGACTCATGAGGTAGCTGAGACCCAAATAGATTGAAGTCACATGGTAAATAGGGAAGGTGGTTCTCTCCTGGGATGTTCAAGGAAAGCATGAAGAACACTAATCACAGGCCATTTCTTAGAGTGTTCCATTTGCCTAGAATATTACTTTCTCCTTTGTCAAATCAGCAAGCTCGTGCACTTAAGTGTCCAATCCACATACTTACTCATTTCTAACATCTTTCTCAACATCTACTACATTGAAAATGAATTCTTCCCTCCCCTTTGCTCCTAGATATGCCTCTGATCTAAGGTATCACACTTTATCATAACTGTTTTACATCTTTTTTCCCAATTCTTCTGTAAACCCTACAATGTTAGAGACTGTCTTATTTATATTTATAAACACTGTGCCTAGCAAATGCCCAGAGTGAAGCTTAGTTGAGTGAATGTGGTATTTATTAAAAATACAGGGCATTTAGTCACCTTTTAACATTCTATAGGTAATCTTGATGGATGGGGAAGAAAAGAAAGAGCATTTAGATAATGGGGGGCATGGTTGAATGGGGGTATGTGATTTTGGCTTATGATGGGGAAAATGACCTCTCTGGATAGTACAGATAGGGGAGTAGAGAAAGATAATACTCAACTGATAGAATGAGGAGAACTTAAGGGTACTCTTGAATTTATACAAAGAGTCCGGATATCATACCATCGCACAGTGGGAAGAAAGGTGTGCGCAAACATCTAGGCCTTGAAAATATTACCTGGCTAGCGGTGGGGGGATTTATAGGAAGCAGAAATGTTTAGGTGGTGGTTGTAGTGTGGGGGTGAAAGATGAATGCCTATTTAGGTTGTTGACAATGAGTGTGGAAAGGAAGGTCGCAAACATCTAGGCCTTGAAAATATTATCTGGCTAGCGGTGGGGGGATTTATAGGAAGCAGAAATGTTTAGGTGGTGGTTGCAGTGTGGGGGTGAAAGATGAATGCCTATTTAGGTTGTTGACAATGAGTGTGGAAAGGAAGGTATTGGTGCCATAGACATTTCAAAGAAGTCAACAGAACCAGTGACAAAAACAGGAACAGAGGTAATAGCAGACTTCATCATTGAAGAGGGTTCTCAATTCAACATTTTTCAGTTTTATAAATACACACACACACACATTTTGCAATTAAATCCCTCCTGATAGCTAAAAGACAATCATTTGTAATTTTAAAAATGCATGGCAAGGAATCATCATAAATGAAGTAAAAATGCAAATGACTAAATGAAAATAAAATACTTGCAATTTAAACCACAAAGTGTTCATTTCCTTTTTCTATTTTATTAGGAGCTATTGAATTTGGTTAAGACAAGTGAATCAGCTCTCATTCTTCTTCCTTTGTCTGAAGTGTCTTCTAAAGTAGGCTCATTACATGACATTGTTTCACTGGGTTTCATTAGTGTTAATTCTTCATCGATGAGTTTAACTCCAGGATAATATGTTGAAGATGGATTTTATGATAACTAAATCTCCTCTGCCATCAAAGAGGTTAAAAGCAAGTCATAGAATACTGGTAAGAAAATAAAATGAGGGGTGAGGGGAGAGGTAATTTGTGTGCAGTGATTCCTTTGGATTTTCTGAATGGTCTGTGAGGTGGGAAGGATCCCAGAGAAGTTTCTATCTATTTTGTCTTATTGAAACTTTTTGATTTAAAACAGTTATAATGTAATGGTTTGCAGCTTTTAAACAGTAAAAATACATCGACATGATGGGTTCTTTTAAAAATTATTAAATTATTATTGGCATGTTTTTCAGAAATAGAGTATCATAGGAGAACCTTTTAAACCTATATTCTGGTAAGTAAACATATCCAATGAATATGTAAGTGTTATTAAAAGTTCATTTTATCATATTTTGAGCTATTCGCCACCAGGCCAGCCCAGGAAAGAGGGATTCTACTTCCAGCCAAGGTGGAGTAGCCGGGGCTAGACTTACACTCCTGTCTGAAACAACTAAAAAAACAGGCAAAAGAAGTGAGACAATGGTTTTTAGACATTGGCTGTTAGGAGAGACAGAATAACTGTTGTCTTAGAGAGAGGAAACAAATGAGGTTATCCTTAGGATTATATTAGTTTATTTCTTGAAGAGAGTTTATAGGGTACAGTGGTAGGAGGGAGAACCAGGTAGAGTCTGGTAGTCATTCTGCATTGAGAAGATGGAGCTGGGAAGGAGGAGGCCAAGAAGGTTAGAGCTCACAGGGCAGAGCACTAGAGCGGAGATTTGCACAGAGAGCCCTGCGTCCCTCTTCAGCTGCGTACTGATCAGTGCATGTGCGTGAAGAAGTTACCCATAAAAGGGCACACCCACAAAAGCCGGAGAAAACAATCCTTGGAGCTGACTCAGGCCCTGAAACACTTCATATTCCCACCTGCCAAAGTGAAAAACTTTGTAATATGGATCATTGGTTAGATTACTCAGAAGAGTACTGCCTCAGGAGTGGGACAAATTTTGCCTGAGAGTAAAGGTTGCTCTGGCCCCACCTACAAAGTTTGAAAGCAAGTCTGTTAATCAATAGGCATAAATTTTCAGTTAAATACGATTAGCAACTCTATAGCTCTGCTGTACAACATTGTACCCATTGGCCACAGTAATGTATTGTACTCCTAATATTTAAGAGGATAAATCTCATGTTAAGTGTTCTTACCACAATATAATAACATTTTTAAAAAAGCAAGTCTAGAAAGGATAAAACTGTTAAGTAACTTACTTGCATCCCAGAACAATCAATTAATTGGACTCTACCAAAATTAAAACCTTTTACTTTTCAATATACACTGTGAAATAAGGTAAGACACAAACTTGGAGAAAATACTTACAGAACATATATACAACAAAGGACTTTCATACAGAAGATATAAAGAACTCTTACCACTCAATAATCAGAAGACAAACAACCCAACAAAAAATGGGCAAAAGATTTAAACAGACACACACCAAAGAAAACGTACGGATGGCAAATAACCCCATTAAAAGATGTTCAACATCATTAACTATTAGAAAAATGCCAATTAAAACCACAATGAGATAAAACCATACACTCTCTGGAATGGTTAAAATTGACAGGACTGTCCATACCAAACGTAAGTGGTGATGTGAAACCATTGGAACTCTCATTCAAGGTTGGGGACATAAAATGGCACAACCACTTTGTGAAACAGTTTGACAGTTTCTTAAAGATTTAAAGATATCCCTACCATATGACCTGGTCATTCCACTCCAAGTACTTACTTAAGAGAGATAAAAGCGTATGTCCAAAGGTTTGTTGATAAATGCTCGTGGTAACTTTGTTTGTAGTATACAAATCTGGAAACAACCCACCAGGTGAATGGATAAACAAATTATGGTATGTCCATACAAAGAAATACTTCTCAGCAATAAAAATGAATAAACTATTGATAAATGTGACAACTTGAATCTCAATATAATTATGCTGAGTGAAAAGCCGTGGTATGTCCATACAAAGAAATACTTCTCAGCAATAAAAAGGAATAAACTATTGATAAATGTGACAACTTGAATCTCAATATAATTATGCTGAGTGAAAAGCCAGGCAAGATAAAGTTCGTAATGTATGATTCCATTTATATCAAATTCTAGAAAATGCAAGCACATTTATAGTGACAACAGATCAGTAGTTGCCTGGGGGTGGGGAATGGGAGTTGCAAAGGGGTGAAGGATGTTTACTATTTTGATGATGGTGTTGATTTCATGAGTACATGCACGCATCGGAACATCAAACTGTACACTTTGAGTGTATGCAGCATATTGTATCAATTGTACCTT
>NW_007734442.1:0-714 GCF_000696425.1 Galeopterus variegatus
GGTGCAAGGTCATGATTCTCCATTCACTGTCTCCTCGTAATCTACATGTGAACTTTTCAGACATTAGTATATTTTCCTTTATTGTAATGTGAATGGTTTGGGGTATCTGATGAAAAATATTTGTGAATGTACACAGATTGTGGCGAGGGACTTCCAGAGCTTGGTCCATTCTTTCTCCTCTCTTTCCCGTCCTCTTTCTCCCTTTCCTCCTCCTCTTCCTCCTGTTCCTCCTCCTCCTCCTCCTCTCTCTTTCTCTCTCTCTCTCTCCCTCCCCTCCTCCTCTCTTTCACCTTTAATTCTCTTTCTCATATCCCCCTTCCTTTCTCTCCCTGAGGGTGCACACATTCATTGAAAAGACAGTAGTCACATCAGTCTGCTGGAGAAATAAAGAAACGACATTTCTGGCTTCCCTTCCTCCTCAGTCCCAAGGACATTATTTGGCTTAGCTCCCAAACGATAATACAGACAGGGAGGCATTTGAGCTTTGTAGTCATTTCTCTGAGGCTGAAAGAATTGGAACATACAGTAAGAATTTGGCTAAATGCTGCATGATGTTAAAAAAAAGAACTAATAAGGAGTTTTATTGGACCCTTAGGGAGAATGTGGCAAATGAACTATTTCTAATGTGTTTAACTAGAGGTTGATACAGGAGCCACAACATAGGCACAGACTGCTCAGAAAACGGCCTATTGGTAAAAAGCAGGGAACACGTCT